>NC_056435.1:19344308-19531808 GCF_018296145.1 Oncorhynchus tshawytscha
GGATGGAGAAGTACATGCACATTCCCTTCCCCCACCGTAATTGTCAGGATCCATCAAAAATATTACCGTTAATTGGACAGAGAGGAAGAGAGGGTTAACGTAAATTCAGACTTGATTAATAGATAATTACTTCTGTCATCAACGGAAATAATTACCGGCAAATTGCTGCTCAGATTGGAAGCCTCAAACAAAAAGCTGCTGCACTGCCAGCCGTCTCTGCCTCTCCGTCAAACATTTATTTCAGATTTAGAGGGTAGCCATGGAAAAGTGCTCCTCATATTAGATTTTACAGGTACAGTGCACCAAAAAGTTGGTGACCACTGTATTAGTCTACAGTGAATTGTCTATATAAGTCTATACCTGTCTATATAAGGTCCCACAGTTGACAGTGCATGTTAGAGCAAAACCCAAGCTATGAGGTCGAAGGAATTGTCAGTAGAGCTCTGAGACACGATTGTGTCGAGGCATAGATCTGGGGAAGGGTAGTAAAAGAATTCTGCAGCATTGACGGTCCCCAAGAACACAGTGGCCTCCATCATTCTTAAATGGAAGAAGTATGGAACCACCAAGACTCTCCCTATAGCTTGCCGCCCGGCCAATCTGAACAATCGGAGGAGAAGGGCCTTGGTCAGGGAGGTCCAGAATTTCTCTGTGGAGATGGGAGAACCATCCAGAAGAACAACCATCTCTGCAGCACTCCACCAATCAGGCCTTTATGGTAGAGTGGTCAGACAGAAGCCACTCCTCAGTAAAAGGCACATGACAGCCTGCTTGGAGTTTACCAAAAGGCACCTAAAGGACTCAGACCATGAGAAACAAGATTCTCTGATCTGATGAAACAAAGATTGCACTCTTTGGCCTGAATCAGAGCATCACGTCTGGAGGAAACCTGGCACCATCACTACGGTGAGGCATGGTGGTGGCAGCATCATGCTGTGGGGATGTTTTTCAGCGGCAGGGATTGGGAGACTAGTCAGGATCGAGGGAAAGATGAACGCGGCAAAGTACAGAGAGATCCTTGATGAAAATCTGCTCCACAGCTCTCAAGACCTCAGACTGGGGCGATGGTTCAACTTCCATCAGGGCAATGACCCTAAGCACATAGCCAAGACAACGCAGGGGTGGCATTGGGACAAGTCTCTGAATGTCCTTGAGTGGCCCAGCCAGAGCCTGTACTTGAACCCATTATACCCAAGAAGACTTGAGGCTGTGATCGCTGCCAAAAGTGCTTCAACAAAGTACTGAGTAAAGAGTCTGATTAGTTATGTAAATGTGATGTTTCTGTTTTTTATTTGTAAAAACTGTGCTAAAATGGATAAAAAACTGTTTTTGCTTTGTCATTATGGGGTATTGTGTGTAGATTGATGAGGGGAAAAAACAATTGAATCCATTTTAGAATAAGGCTGTAACGTAACAAAATGTGGAAAAAGGGGTCTGAATACTTTCCGAATGCACTGTATATAGACAATGGCCTATTATTATGTGTGTTAACATATTGCTAGGCTATAATTTCAGTTTCTTTTGATGGTGTTTTAATTTGGAGTGTGTGACCTAATCTAGTTTGATTGGCCTCTGTGCCAGTGATTTAAACTAGAAAAGCAGTCTAATAAATACATTTCATATGCTGTTTACAGCAGCGGAATTGGAAATACCCCCAAATAACTTGAACGGTGTAGACTGCATTTGATAGCGAGGTCGTCAAAATTGGCAAAGGTGCAATCAATATAGAGGTCGTTACACTTGATAAGGCCATTCCTCTGCCACAGCCTGAAAGTTGAATCCAGTTTAGCTGGAAGGAAGAGGTGATTATGACATATAGGACATTGAATAAAGGAATCACAGAAATAAAAATGTTGATGGAGTTGAGTTCAAAGTTCAAGAGTACTGCTAACAATTGGATTGGATGTGTAGGTTGAAACTGAGAGAGGAATACTGGAGGTGACTAAAGCTGGCAAAGAGAAACAGGAGTTGGCTTCTGTTGACACTAGTCAGTTTCTGGAGTGTGAAGCCAGTAAATAATGTGTTGTATATTTGCTGCTCAGTAATAATATAATGTATTAAGTTAGGAAGGGCTTGTCCTCCGTGTGTTCTATCTCTCTGGAGGAATACTTGACTTGTTCTTGGATTCCCACCACCCCATAAAAAGGAAGACATAAGTTTAACCACTGAAATGAGAAAAGACATGGTTAGAATACGAGGGAAACATTGTAACAAATACAGAAATCTGGGCAATACATTTATCTTGATTACACTTCACTTTACCAGCTAAAGTAAGGTGGAGAATATTCCATCTCTGAAAGTCCAGACATGTTAATAAGGGGAATTAAGTTGTCATCATGGAGGGAAGACAAGGTACAGGTGATATTGATCCCTAAATATTTAAAGCTAGACATGGTCAAACGAAATGGAATGGTATCCTGTGGAATGTGTAATGCTAATTCATTAATAGTAATACATTCACTTTGAGAATTTGTTTTTATAACACGAACAAACACACCAAACCTTCACAGTAGATCCACTATATCCGGGACGCACTCATCAGGATCTGATATATAAAAGCAAGTCATCTGCATAGAAGGAAAATTTGTGTTCCAGTCCCCATTTGTAAATACTGTGTATTGAGGGTGTGACCTTTAGCATAATAGAAAGGGGTTCTATTGCCAGGGCAAATAACAGAGGGTACATTGGGCATCCTTGGCGTGTGGCCCTTGACAATGGGAAACACTTTGAACACAGTTTGTTTATACTGACGCCTTGAGTAATGAGTAAAACAATCAGATCCAGGAAATGAAGTTCACTCCAAAGCCACATTTTCCCAGTACAGAGAATAAATAGTCCTATTCTACCCTGTCAAATGCCTTCTCTGCATGTAAAGAGATAATTACTTCAGGAACGTCTGAAGATGCAGGAGTGTATGACATTGAGCAGATGCCGATTGATAGAAAAGTAGTGTCGACCCTAAATTAACCCTGTCTGATCCATTGATACGAGGTCTGTCATAGTTGACCTTAATCGAGAGGCGAGACGCTAACATTTTAACATCTGCATTCAAAAGCAAGAAAGGTCTGTATGAGCCACACTCATATGCATCTTCGCCAGGTTCTCTATCAGAGATTGGGGTACTCTGGTTCAGGCCATGTTTGAAAATTTCAAGAAGAAGTGGTGCCAGTTTGGCAGAAAACTTATTGTAAAATTAGTTTGGCTAGCCATCTTGGCCAGGGGATTTCCCTTGCAATTATTCATTTCAATGGTATTAACTGTTTGAATATGTGAGGTAGTGTACATTTTGGGAATCAGTTGTGAGGCAGATTTGCACTTCAGCTGTTGAGCTAGAAGTCGATTTAGCCTTTTCTCCATGCTTGTAAACAAAACCACTTGCGTGGAGTAAATTCTGGTTAGTTTTATCTGTGGACTGTAAATTGTACTGAGTTTGAAGAAAATTAAACAAAATAGCTGATTAATGGTATTCTGGAATTTGACCAACAATACACTAAAAGGCCTTTCTTTGTAACGTTCTGGTGATGGAAAGGAGTATTGTTAGTCTAGTTCCAGAATGGCATTAGTCATCTGTTGTTGTTTTTAAAATTTCTGTTGTTTTTTGAGAAGAGAGTAATAGGAAATTATTTTCCCAAACCATAGTTGGAGAGATCGAATGTGTTTTATTTGTCTCAATAAAGACATCAATTGTAATGCATTTTTTTTGGGAAAAAGTGAAGGGGTCTGAATACTTTCCGAATGCACTGTTTATTTGAATGAAACAAGCCTTTCCAGAAGTCGATGAAGTGACAATAGCAATCCAGCTTGAAGGACCGAATTGGCCGTTATGTTGTCGAAATGGGTGTCGCAGCGCTCATCGCCTTTGATCCCAGATGGTTCCTTGCCTCAGTCACGTCCACGAGAGGACATTGTGTCATCGTGGGGGGCACATTCAAAGATGCCCTTTTCTAACCTTTCCTGTTACCTCTTGTCAGGCCTTGAGAGACTTCATCGCTTAATTTATTGGCTTCTGAGGACTTGACAGTGTCGTGTCAGAAAGAAATGGTCTATTCTGGAAGCTCGTCTCATGCGGTTGCTCCTTTAGCTTCGCCAGGTGGAGCTTTTTAGCCACCAGTGATTTGCACGTTGTGAAGGAGAACGGTGTCCATCCATGCTTTGGCTTAGGTATGATTCAGTATGAAGTTAAAAGTGCACACTCAGTTCACGCTGATCAGGGTGGTTTTTTTTCTCATGGACTTTCTGGACCATGTCAAACTCCCTTGAACATGTTATTAGGCCCTATAACTGACATACTGTATAACCACCGTCTTCAAATAAGGGATCTCAATAAGACAACCAGTCAACCTTGTCTATGCGTCAGTTCTTTGGCTAACAAAAGGGGATTTGAAAAAAACACTCTAAACCCCCTTTCTGAGGATTAAAGAAAGACAGCGGCAGACAAATAGGAGGGGAAAGTGAAAGTATTAAATTGCATTAAAGTCAATGTTAGCCCGGCAGAATGAAAGCTGGCAGTAATGAACTGGCTGAGCTCCTTCAAGACCTGGGGCTTTGTCGGAGTAATGCGCCTGGAAGGGTAACAAAGACCCCTTGTGCATTCTCTCCCTCCAGAGAGACCATTAACCTTTCCCCAGCATTCACACACACACTTCCCTCAGACACTTCCTCTACCGCCAATGACCCGCTTTGTTTCTTCGCGGGAAGATTAAATGCCCCTAATTGGTTAGGCTAATGTCAATTTGTCGGAGTGTACTAATGCCTGCCATATTATTTAGTCCCTTGTGAAAAGGTCAGGCTTGGGCGCTCGTGTGCCCTGAGATGTACTACTACACTACAGTAAGTCTCGACCCTGCCCTGTCACTGGGTAGAAAAAGAAACACTTGAAGTGAGTGTCTTTGTGAGTTCTGCCAGGACCGGTGATAAAGGTGACCAAAGCGTTGTTGTTGACACTGAAGCAGGTGCAGGCTTTGGCTGGAGTTAAATTTTTTTAAATCTTGTTCCATGTCATAAAGCCGTGAACACAAATGGGCAATAAGAGGCATAACTAATCATCGCCCTGCTCCAGATTGGCGAGGCGTGATTTGCAGACAATTGCACAGTCTTGCACGAACTGGCACGTTTTCTGGCTGGCACTTGCATTGTTGCATTGTTGTTTTCCTTACAAATAATAACTTAGGACATGTGTGCATTCCTATCAAATTAAGTGCCTTATTTTCTGTATATCGTGTTGTCATTTCTACTGTAGCATACAGTAGGTATGTATGTATGTATGTTTTTATGTATGTATGGTGCATAATGTATTTACAGTTTTATTCACGTTTTCAAGTACTGGTGACATAATTATTGCATTGATGGTAATGGTGTGTGTAAAATACTTTTTTGAAGGTTGTACTGATTATAATGAGCTAATGATAAGCTATTTGCCAGCTATGTGTGGTGCCATGTATGTTGTACCTAACATGGGTTTATTCTGATTTTCTTTGAGCTAAGTTAGCATTAGCTAGCTAGCTAGTCATTCACCTTTCTTTAGACTATGTATTAAAGCTACAATCTCAGTGTTTGACTCCGGTTAATTGAATGTTTTCATATGCTTTCTCGCAAGTGTAATGCCTTTAATTGTTTCAGTCTGTGTTTAGATATATATATATATATATATATATATATATATATATATATATATGTTTTTATTTTTTTCCAGTTGCCCTTTTTGACATTTCTGGTAAAATTCCCTTCAATGCAGTTGTCAAATTTGAAAGCATAAATTCTTCATCTTGGTGTCCTCCATTTATGTACATGATACATATCACCTTTCACATCCCCAACCAAAAGAAGAGTTTATTGCATTACTTAGGCCCAGGCTCAGCTTGTTCAACATTGGATGATTGTAAGTAATTCTGGAGGGCTTCTTAACAATATATATATTGATTTAAGTTCTTGGTTGGACACAGTTGTTGGGATATTTTTACATTTGTTTTTTTTGGTCGTGTTTGCAGGATCGTTCCCATGCTGTCTTTATTGCAGTCGCGCTTTGGTCGCACTGCACCTGAGTATCAGGTTTTACTCCCTGTAGTTATGAATGTAGATGTTCGGGGACAAGGCATGGATCACCCCCCTAACACAACCCATGGGCTCAGTCTTGACCAACAGAAACCTTTTCTTTTACTATTGCTGTTTGTTAGATAGAGCTAATAGAGGATACAGGTGACCGACTTTTGACAGTAACACTGTTTATGATTGAGCTCAAACTATTTAAAATTGGTGTTGTGAATACTTATCTGTTAATAATTGGGAGCCCTCTTTTGTAGGTTATGTGACAGATGATTAACCGGGAGTTTGATCTTATTTGGGGAAGCCTGCAGTCTGCCTTAGTGGTGAGCATAGGACAGTTTTATTTTGCTCTGTTTTTATTTTTGATGTATTATTATGAGGGTTTTGTGTAAGGTGGATGGGGGGGACGTTTTTTCTACTTCTACTTCAACAGTATCTTGCCCAACTTTTTGGTACGTGCTTTTTTTTAAATCACAGGATATGATTGGTGGTCTAATGCAGGGTTTTCATCTCTACTCCAGACTCAATTTAGTAATCTACATTTAGAATGACTGACATGTCAGATATTGGGGTGGGAGTTGCGGTCAGCTATTAGGTTTACAAGCTGGAATGTCAAAGCAATGAATGGCCCGGTTAAATGAGCTAGAGTATTAGCTTATCTTAAAAATAAAAAAAAAACGATATAGCATTCCTAGAAGAAACATACAATAATCTGTGAACAGCAGATCATGGTAGACTCCGTAAAGCTTTGGTAGGACAAATATTTAATTCCAAATTCAATGCTAAGGCAATGGGAACAGCAATACTTATTCATAAGAAAGTACAATTTACTGCATATTGAGACAAATAAAATGCATTCGATCTCTCCAGTTACGCTTTGGGAAACACTTAAAGTTGTTCTTATTTCCTATACCTCTTTTCTCAAAAAACAACAGAAATTTAAACGACAACTACAGCTGATTAATGCCGCTCTGGAACTAGACCAAAAATACTCCTTTCCATCACCAGAATGTTACAAAGAAAGGTTTTTAATGTATTGTTGGTCTAATTCCAGAATAGCATTAATCAGCTCTTCAAACTCAGTAAATTGTACTATCCACAGATAAAACTGAGCAGCATCGACTCCGTGCAAGTAGCTTTGTTTATGAGCATGGAGAAAAGGCTGGTCGACTTCTAGCTCAACAGCTCAAATACAAATCTGCCTCACATCTGATTCCCAAAATGTACAGTACCACACGTATTCTAACAGTTAATCCCATTGAAATTCATAATTGCAAAGTGGGAAATCCCCTGGCCCAGATGGCTACCCAATCAAATTCTGGCACCACTACTTCATGAAATTTTCAAACATGGCCTGAACCAGAGTACCCAGCAAAGATGCATATGAGTGTGGCTCATACAGACCTTTCTCGCTTTTGAATGCAGATGTTAAAATGTTAGCGGCTCGCCTCTCGAATAAAGTCAACTATGACAGACCTCGTATGAATGGATCAGACAGGGTTTATTTAGGGTCGCCACTCCTTTTCTAACAATCGGCACCTGCTCAATGTCATACACTCCTGCATCTTCAGACGTTCCTGAAGTAATTATCTCTTTACATGCAGAGAAGGCATTTGACAGGGTAGAATAGGACTATTTATTCTCTGTACTGGGAAAATGTGGCTTTGGAGTGAACTTCATTTCCTGGATCTGATTGTTTTACTCATTACAGTATAAACAAACTGTGTTCAACATGTTTCCCATTGTCAAGGGCCACACGCCAAGGATGTCCAATGTACCCTCTGTTATTTGCCCTGGCAATAGAACCCCTTTCTGTTATGCTAAAGGTCACACCCTCAATACACAGTATTTACAAATGGGGACTGGAACACAAAGTTTCCTTGTATGCATATGACTTGCTTTTATATATTAGATCCTGATGAATGCGTCCCGGATATAGTGGATCTACTGTGAAGGTTTGGTGTGTTTGTTCGTGTTATAAAACTAATTTCTCAAAGTGAATGTTTTACTATTAATGAATTAGCATTACACATTCCACAGGATACCATTCCATTTCGTATGTCCTTGTCTGGCTTTAAATATTTATGGATCAATATCACCCGTACCTTGTCTTCCCTCCCTGATGGCAACTTAATTCCCCTTATTAACTAATTTAAACTGGACTGTCAGAGATGGATTATTCTCCACCTTACTTTAGCTGGTGCAGTGAAATGTATCAAGATAAATGTATTGCCCAGATTTCATGTTCCTATATGTAATAATCACCTCTTCCTTCCAGCTATACTGGATTCAACTTTCAGGCTGTGGCAGAGGAATGGCCTCACCAAGTGTAATGACCTCTATTTTGATGGTACCTTTTCCAATTTTGACGACCTCGCTATTAAATGCAATCTACACCATTCAAGTTATTTTTAATAGCTATTTTCACTGTTGTATACAGTAGGCCTATAGGATAACATAATAACCTGAAAATGTTAGGCTGATGTCTGTTTAATTTGTAACATTTAATTTTTGTAACTCAATGACTTTTCTTTTAAGATGTGTTTGGAGGCATTCTGGCTGGGGGGTATTATGGGGTGAGGGAGGTCGAGGGGAGGGGGACAAAAAGGGGAAAAATGTCCAATGCCTTAATGTTTTATCCTCCACAGACCATACCCCCTCCCCTCCCCCCTTTTTATCACGGAATACCGAAACTTGTAGTATGGTCTCAATAAAATGATCCATAGCCTATACTATAGGCTATAGCCCTAGGCTATATAAAGACCATGCTTGGAGAAGCACAGGGAAAAGTTACATTTTGAAGAAAATGTACTTCCTTCCCGAGTTTTTGCTTCAAAGGTCTCCTTTACTAGGATGCCCGCACACGTTCATCCACTTGCAACATATTTTCCAGCCTCCAAACAGTGGTGAATGGAAAGAGACATCTTTTACACAAAACACCACAAACTGCAGGCCTAATGACATTTGGCAATGGTCATTAGGACAGAATTTATGTGTCCACTGCTGTCCGAGCACATCTCGGTGTGTCGGGCACTCATCTCTGCCTTGGCAAAAGTTGAACATGAACAAATTGCCATCGATAAAATGCTACTGTTTTCATTGTCCGTATCTTATTCCTCCCAATACCATAACCCCACCGCCACCATGGAGCACTCTGTTCACAACATTGACATCAGCAAACCGCTCGGCCCGACACCATACACGTGGTCTGCGGTTGTTAGGCCGGTTGGACGTACTGCCAAATTCTCTAAGATAAATTAACTTTAAATTCTCTAGCAACAGCTCTGTTGGACATTGCTGCAGTCTGTACGCTCCCTCAAAACTTGAGACATCTGTGGCATTGTGTTGTGTGACAAAACTTCGCATTTTAGAGTGGCCTTTTATTGTCCCCAGGTTTAATCAGCTTCTTGATATGCCACACCTGTCAGATGGATGGATTATCTTGGATAAGGAGAAATGCTCACTAACAGTGGTGTAAACAAATGTAGAGAAATAAGCTTTTTTTTGTGGAAAGAACATTTCGGTTATCTTTTATTTCTGCTCATGAAACATGGGACCAACACTTTACATGTTGTGTTTATATTTTTGTTCAGTGTATGTTGGTTGGTGATATGGTTTCGGACCCACTTTGAAAGCCATGATGTCAAGCTGAGTGAACAGCAGATATGTTTGGTGTTTTTGATGTTTGATGCTGTGAAACTTGGGGAATACTTCTGAGATTAGTAAATCCTGTCATGATCACTTGGATGGTACAGGCGAGCACATCAGTGGTGAAGCAGGAGCTCAAATGATTGCTCTCTGTCTCATGGAAATAGTTGCAGTGTTTTAGCTGTATATAGTCAGCTAACTAGTTGGTTGTTTTGGCTTGTTTTAACCCATGTAATTCATATGGAAACGGCCCAAGCTGCTTGCTATAGCTAGCTAACTAGCTAGTCTGTCATGCAAGGAAAGTTGTGTGTGGCTGTAAATTTGGGCTGTGCTTGCAAAGTCTCAACCTCAGCTGTCACTATCACTAGCTGGCTATACTGACACCCAGCTAACTAGCCACCGAAATGGAGATGAGAGTACTTCGTGTTTATCTTAGGTCATGGTTGCTAGGTACATATTTTCATAGGCTATACATTGCCTCGTTTTCCTATTATTTGACAGCTTAGCTGTCATGTTAGGGTATATGCCTGTGCAGTGGAGCTTATATGATATTGAGTTGCAGTGATATTTGTTTACATACTGTAGCAGCTAACAAGTTGAGCCTACATTTCCATGGTTTGACTCTGCCCCAAGTCCCACCATTCACCCTTGTACAATACAGCCTGGGCCCCTAAAGTGACAGTGACAGGGTTTTGGACTGATTTTTCTTTCTTTCAGATGTGGTGTTTAATACCAACCTGTCCGCCACCACATCCAATTCCCTAAATTGTTTTGAAACACTTTCTGAATATAATTATTATAATAAATTTTAAAAAATCTAATTGCAAGTGTATTTGATTAACATTGTAAAATAAATGGATTCACATATAAGGTGTATAACTTAAGTTGCAACGCATTAACAAGCATTGCAAGGCATTGTTCCAGGCATGATCAGAGAGGCCCTGGGGTGGAGAGACAAAGAAAGAGAGAGCGTATCTCACCACAGAAGGTCAGGAACAAAGAAGAGAAAGAACAATGAATCTAAGACCTTTCATAACCATTTGTTTAGGTAAAAAAATCTAAGTTGTTGACCAATAGAATACTGTTGAGTTAACCTCCAATCAGATATCAGACCTACAGGGTGTAAAGGCAACTGAACGGGGGTTGTCAAGAGCAACACAGAGAAGGCTGAATTCCTGAGAAGACAATACATTTTTTTGCAGACTTTTGAGTCACTTTGGGGGCTGAAGATGACAATTCCCAATAACTACACTATATATACAAAAGTACTTGGACATCCCTTCAAATGAGTGGATTCGGCTATTTCAGTCACACCCGTTGCTGACAGATGTATAAAATCGAGCACACCGCCATGCAATCTCCATAGACAAACATTGGCAGTAGAATGACCTGAAGAGCCCAGTGACCTTCAACGTGGCACCGTCACAGGACACCACCCTTCCAACAAGTCAGCCTGTCAAATTGTCTGAATATTGTCCTCTGGTCACATTTTTAATTATTTTTAAAAATAATATGAATATGAGACTTTTTTGATAATGAGTGAGACAATGGAAAACAAATGGAAAACAAAATGAGTGTTATTCCTATTGACATGAATGTGACGTGGTGCTCTTTAAAAGTAAGTCAACTTTGCTTTTGAGCTAGAGTGTGCCTGTTTGTTTGAAATGTGTGAAAAATGTGCTTAAGGTCAACATTTCAATAATCTCCAGCAGCATTCTAGAAATAAATTGGGTTCTGGACCTCATAATAACCCATATTCGAGTAATTTACATAGCTTACATTACAATTAAGCGTCAGGGGTGCAGCCACAGAGATGAACAGCGTATGGGTGCTGAAACTAGGCTAAAATCCAGAAGGCCTAATTCATTTAAACATTTAAATTGACTTTAGGTTTCAGGTTGTATTTATGCGCACCAAAGAAAAGAAGTGAAAGACACAACAGTACAGATAAAAATAACAGGTAAAAATGGTATTCAGGTGAGGTTGGAAGCCCAAAAGCCCACCACAAATATAAGTACAAAAAAAAAAGTTTGTACAATAAGTCAAACAAGCCATATTAATTATAATTGTACATGATACAGTATACTCAGTATAAAAGAAAAACCATTAGGCTACTAACAACAAGAGGGATATGTGTTGGAGCCTATTTCTTCCTATTCAAGAAATAAGAGGTAGGCCTAGTTGTTTGACAGACTGAATTATAGTCTGGTATATATAGATTTTGTCAGCCAATTCCTTCAATCACCATGCACTCCTTAAATACAGTTTCTCAGTGTCAGTGAAGAGCTTGGTGTGTTAAGTTAAAACCAGGACTTGAATTGAGGGCGTTTGTGAGGGTATTGTGGATTTTGTTAAAGAAAATGACTAAAAGCATAGGCCTACTCCTTGTTATGATAGACCTGGTTATATTAAGCGACCTATAAGGATGCTTTAGTCTGCAATACTAGAAACAAGCTGTACAATTCCTGGGAAAGACGATGCATATGGGATATCTTTGGTTTGTCTCTATGACATTCCGAGGCTATACAGTCATTGTAAGCCTTTTGAATTAGAAATACGAGTTTGGCCACTCTTTGGTTTGAGGATCATGCAGTGAGATATGCGTGCCTAGTTTGTTAATATAACATGACAGATGCTCTTATATTTCCATGCCCTATTCACAGTCAACAGAAATCTATTTTCTGACAATATCATGGAATAAAATAGAATAAATTAGAAAATGATAGTTTCCCAAATTAAAAAAAAGTGCATATAGGCCTACCAGATGACATGCAGCTGCTGTGGTAAACAACTAATGCTTTTTCTCAAATTCATTGATGATCAGATACTTCAGTTGAAAGTGATTATGTTGCTCTCAATTTTTTACAGTTTATAGACAACTTTAGCACTGTTACAAACTTAGACTATCCTTTTTTAAAAAAAACAATAGCCTATATAGAAATCAAAATGTTTCCGGTGCTGCAGCATGCACTTATTCGTTGCCATGCTCTGTTGAGGTATTTAAAAGAATTCTGCTTGTCTCCAGTCATGTAGAATTGCATGAAATGCGTTTATAAAAGGAACATCTGATGATAGCTATTATTATAATGAATATCCTTTCCTCCCTACCCTTGTCAGGGTGGTTTGTGAATCCACAAACTTCTGGCTACTTTGCCATGTAATGCTTACAAAACGAAGAACAGTTTCTACAACTGCATATCTAAGGCTCTGTGGTCTGACCTAGGAGTGAGGTTAAACGATAGGCATGTTCTCTGCTATCCACTATGTTTTAATTATTATTATGAAATTTAGGGGAGTTTTTCCCCCTAAGCATTCAGAGGGGGTTAAGTAAAAATATATTTTACTGAAGGGAGGGCCATCCAGGTCCATTTTTCTCCAGGTGTCCCTCATTATAAATAAGGTACAGTCCCTTACTCATTGCTAGTCGCCTGTCCTGAGTAACCACTGCAGTTACTGGGAGTCTGGGCTGCATCATGTTACCTACCCACTCATGCTGCACAGAAGTTAACACACTTGAATAATGCAACACGGCTTGTATAAATGTCGCAACTGTTACTGTTTGCAAAACAATGTCCATTAAAGGCTAGAAAACTTTACAATGCAAGAAGATACCGGTAGCTTCCAGCTTTGTCAGCTATCTTTGCTTGCTAGTTTATAGCTTAAGCTAACATGAATTCACTACTCTCATGCTTTGTTTTTGATAATAAGCAAACCATAATGCAAAATACGCTGATTTCAAAGCTGATTGTCACCAAAAACCAGAAACATTATTAATTCACTTCGTCTCCCTCACTTCATGTCTCTCATGTGTCTTTCACTGTGTGTGTGTGTGTGTTTGTGTAAAAGACGTCACATTAGCTCTTACAGTGTCTTGCGAAAATTTTCACCCCCTTGGCATTTTTCCTATTTTGTTGCCTTACAACCTGTAATTAAAATAGATTTTTCAGGGTTTCGTATCATTTGATTTACACAACATGCCTACCACTTTGAAGATGCAAAATCTTTTTTATTGTGAAACAAACAAGAAATAAGACAAAAAAACTAAACTTGAGCGTGCATAACTATTCATTGTAGAGCCACCTTTTGCAGCAATTACAGCTGCAAGTCTTTTGGGGTATGTCTCTATAAGCTTGGCACATCTAGCGACTGGGATTTTTGCCCGTTCTTCAAGGCAAAACTGCTCCAGCTCTTTCAGGTTGGATGGGTTCCGCTGGTGTACAGCAATCTTTAAGTCTTACCACAGATTCTCAATTGGATTGAGTTCAGGGCTTTGACTAGGCCATTCCAAGACATTTAAATATTTCCCCTTTAACCACTTGAGTGTTGCTTTAGAAGTATGCTTAGGGTCATCGTCCTGCTGGAAGGTGAACCTCCATCCCAGTCTCAAATCTCTGAAAGACTGAAACAGGTTTCCCTCAGGAATTTCCCTGTATTTAGCGCTATCCATCATTCATTCAATTCTGACCAGTTTCCCAGTCCCAGCCGATGAAAAACATCCCCACAGCATGATGCTGCCACCACCATTCTTCACTGTGGGGATTGTGTTCTCGGGGTGATGAGAGGTTTTGGGTTTGCACCAAACATAGCTTTTTCCTTGATGGACAAAAAGTTCAATTTGAGTCTCATCTGACCAGAGTACCTTCTTCCATATGTTTGGGAAGTCTCCCTCGTTCCTTTTGGTGAACACCAATTTTTTTCTTTAAGCAATGGCTTTTGCACTCTTCCGTATAGCCCAGCTCTGTGGAGTGTACGGCATAAGGTGGTCCTATGGACATATACTCCAATCTTCGCCTTGGAGCTTTGCAGCTCCTTCAGGGTTATCTTTGGTGTCTTTGTTGCCGCTCTGATTAATGCCCTCCTTGCCTAGTCCGTGAGTTTTGGTGGGTAGTCCTCTCTTGGCAGGTTTGTTGTGGTGCCATATTCTTTACATTTTTTTAATAATGAATTTATTAATGGTGCTCCGTGGGATGTTGAACGTTTCTGATATTTTTTTGTAACCCAACCCTGATCTGTACTTCTCCACAACTTTGTCCCTAACCTGTTTAGAGAGCTCCTTGGTCTTCATGGTGCTGCTTGCTTGGTGGTGCCCCTTGCTTAGTGGTGTTGCAGACTCTGGGGCCTTTCAGAACAGGTGTAGATACACTGAGATCATGTGACACTTATATTTTTTAAACAAGTTTTAAAAAATGTTTTACTTCACCAATTAGGACTATTTTGTGTATGTCCATTACATGAATATCCAAATAGAAATATATTTCAATTACAGATTGTAATGCAACAAAATGAAAAACCACCAAGGGGGGCTGTGAAGAGACAGCACACAGTATTATAAAATAAGATATTGCTTCTTCACTACACATTCTGTTGATCAGTACAATAAAGGAATTCCCAAATGGAAGGGAAACCGATTATTTTTTATCTGTAGCCCCATGAAATCATCTAAAACAAGCTCAATAACTGCACATCATGCACACGGTCCTATTGAATATGCATTATAAAATATACCTGTATTGTGATATAGGCCTACGCTACTTGATTTACCCAGTTTATCAATAGAGATTTACCATTCAAATAAATTGTTTCCATTATGTTGTTATTTATACTGAACAAAAATATAAACGCAACATTTTTAAAGATTTTACTGAGTTACAGTTCATAGAGATGGTTGTCCTTCTGGAAGGTTCTCCCATCTCCACAGAGGAACTCTGGAGCTCTGTCAGAGTGACCATCAGTTTCTTGGTCACCTTCCTGACCAAGGCCCTTCTCCCCCGATTGCTCAGTTTGGGCGGGCGGCCAGCTCTAGTAAGAGTCTTGGTCGAGCCAAACTTCTTCCATTTAAGAATGATGGAGGCCACTATGTTCTTGAGGACCTTTTAATGCTGCAGAAATTCCCCAGATCTGTGCCTTGACACAATCCTGTCTCGGAGCTCTACGGACAATTCCTTCGACCTCATGGCTTTGTTTTTGTTCTGACATGCACTGTGGGACCTTATATTGACAGGTGTTTGCATTTCCAAATCATGTTCAATCAATTGAATTTACCACAGGTAGACTCCAATTAAGTTGTAGAAACATCTTAAGGATGATAAATGGAAACATGATGCACCTGAGCGCTCATAGCAAAGGGTCTAAATACGTATGTAAATAAGATATTTTTGCTTCTTATTTGCAACAAATTTTCAAACATTTCTAAAAAACTGTTTTCGCTTTGTCATTATGGGATATATTAATGAGAAAATATTTTTTATCCATTTTAGAATAAGGCTGTAACGTAACAAAATGTGGAAAAAGTCAAGGGGTCTGAACACTTTCCGAATGCACTGTATTTGGTCATTTTAGCATGAACAGGTTAATTTCATAAAGTACAGCAATCATTTTTGCCAGCTGCCCATGGTCGTATTCATTCATTGGTCAGAACAGGGAGAAGCTCTTGGTAAAATCCAAACGGTCTAAACCATCTGTTTTAAGAAGGGTGTAAAATCCAAGCTACACTAAATTCATTTGCTAAATTCCATGCTGATTTAAGTTGTTTAAATAGTACTTTTTCAAAGCATGTTTAATCTGCAAAAATTACAATCTGATAGTTAGAATTACAATCTGATAGTGGTGTGGTAGATACAGTCTGCTCTATAGCTCAGCTCAGGTGGATACACACACCATTGAAATTGACATATACACACACACACACACACACACACACACACACACACACACACACACACACACACACACACACACACACACACACACACACACACATAAAGCCTCTCAGATAATAAAAGTCACCTTAGATCCAGCTCAGAGAGGCCCAGCTCCTGAGCTCCCATCAGCAGGAGATATTAATTAAAAATGTAAAATGTATGTGTTCCTGCCGAAAAAAAAACGTGCATCAAATCAGACTGAACCTAACCGCATCAATTCATTCCCCTAATCAAACTGAATTGCACAGATTAGTTTCAAACTAAAACTTATCGTTCCTATCATATCTGAGCCAATGTATCTAGATGCGTGTCGAATTGTTTATGAAAAGAGAGATGCACATCCCTATTAACCTGGTATCGGTATCGAAGTCAAAGTTCTGGTATCATGACAACCCTTAAGTATTTCTAAAAATGACAGATACCTAATGCTATTGTATATTTTATGCATAAAATAAATAAATATGAATAACGGTTTGCATATGAAACTGGGCAGGTTTATACACATGCTAATGTTTCCGGTTATTTCACATTCTAATGAAGACAGGCCTTGCTATGCTTGATATACTACTTCAAAGTGTACATTTACGTTAAGAAAAGTCTACCTCTGCCACTCAGAAGAGAGTTTTTGATCCTACTGAGATGAGTGACAGCTTCAATTGGACTGTTTTCACCTCCTTTTCATTGTCCATTTCTTTTCATACGAGACTGATGGCTATTAATTATACAAAACCAAAGTGCTGCAGGAGCACTGTCATTTTAAGTCACGCAGGTAAAACTTATTTTGCTTGAAAATTGTCAATTAGCATTTTGAGGTTGGGTTTTTGTGTGCATTTCTAATGAAGTAAATCCATTAATTCCATTGTCAGTCATACACTAATGCTCAAAAGTAAGAACTCATTGCATACCCATGCCTCATTTAGGAGCAGCATCTGTCTCAGAGTGGCAGCTAGAGTCACAAATAAAGTTAATTGTCACAATAGCTGTGAAGTGTTTTCTGACATGAGCAAATGTACCCCCTTCCTGTTACCTATTGATATCAGTTTATTTTCATTGCTTTGAATTAAGCCTCGAGCAAGCTGCCCAGTATATTATACTATACTGTCAAACGCACTTCATCCCATAGAATAAACTCAAGACCCCTTTTGAGGTCTAAAAACTGACTGAGGAACTTTGACTTGAGGGGGTTAAAGTTTGTGGCCATATCATGGTGCTGCAATGTTCCTATATTTCTCTCATCCCTACACAAGAAAGTCAAAACTTTCCACTGTATTTTCCCTGAGTCTAATGGTGGTTTGGAGGTGCACCTGCAGACAGGAAAGTAGATGGAGATGTCGGGCTCATTATCTCCCCATCAGAACAAGGATCCTCTTTGATTAATGATGTTTGGGGGAACTGTCTCTCCTAAATCCCTTCTCTTTTGCATGGCAAAAACGTTGGCCGCTGGTGTGTCTCTGGGCTGCGTGCGTTTCTGACTGGCAGGGGCTGCCATCATACATCCAGGGAAGAGAACAAAGCATCTTGTAGACTTTAGTTTGACATGGATTCCACGGAGCACACGGCTACATTAAACAAGTTTGAGGACGTGAAGATCTGATAGGCTACGTAGTCAGTGTGAGAACAAAAACGGGAGAAGGAACCCCTGAATGTCATTGTGCGTTTAGTGCCAATGATGGCCTCACCTGTTGTAGTCACACAGATGTCAGAAGTGAGATCTAACTTGAAAGCTGATTTGGACAAGCTCCTTAAAGCTATCCAACTGGAGATCCAGTGGAAGACCAAAGGCCTTAGGGTCTTGGCCTTTGTTGTATTTTGTTGTCTTGTAGCCTTACGCTAAGAAACCTACCTGTTGACATCAGGACAGGATATCAAAGGCTAGATCATATCCGCCCGAGTGGCACAGCGGTCTAAGGCTAGAGGCGTCACTACAGACCCAGGTTTGATCCCGGTCTGTATTACAACTGGCCGTGATCGGGAGTCCCATAGGGCGGCACACAATTAGGGCGGCACACAATTGGCCCAGCATGGTCTGGGTTAGTGGAGGGTTTGGCCGGGGGGGCTTTGCAACTAGGCCGTCATTGTAAAAAAGAATTTGTTCTTAACTGACTTGCCTAGTTAAATAAATAAAATAAAAATCCTGTGCTAATACTGAACACTATGCAATTTTAAACCGCCACAGATGTGGAAGCTGATGAAAACACCATTATGATAATCAAACCAATCAGACCTGTTCGAACAGTACTAATTTGTTTCCCCTTAAGAACTCCTAATCTGCTTTTAAAGGTTTTCTGTTTTTTATTCTATAAATATTTATGTTCGGCTGGTGGTTGGTCTCCCAAGACCCGGCTCAATACAGCTGCCATTATTGCCTTTCCCAACAAACAATTTATTTGATGGAACTCGTTGTGTTATATAGCCCTGCCAGACCCTCCCATAATGAGCACCCTAACTCTACCTGCCATAAACATAGCTTTATCTGGGTGAAGAAAGAGAGAACAACAGGGGCCGTCTGGATGTGAGGTGGGTTCTAATGGTACAATACCATTACCTCATCCGTTAACACAGCACCTCTTATGGTAAAGTAGCATTTCTAGCATGAACTGTCATGCCTTCCGCCATTCGTCTCCATCCTCTAATGGCTCTGTAATGCTGTTGAAGTGCCTCACATATCTGTCAAGGGGACTAATTCTGAAGACACATTGACCAAGCCAACCATTTCTGGTTTTGCATGACTCGCAAGTGGATTCCTGTTGAACAAATGAGTGGTACTGACATGTGTGATTTGGCGGATATAGGCGTTGTGTGAGTGTTAGGCATGGGTACAGAATACCCTGACTTTGTGATAGCGTGAAATAAAACAATAACCCAATATTTATGCCCATGTTTTATGCACTGGTGGCTGAAAGTAAAACTGAATAATAAAGGAGAATGGGACGAATTTCCGGACAATAAAGGGGAGGGTTGGAGTGCTTCTGATAGGCTTCACTCCATCCACCGTGTCTGTGTTGGTGGCGTTGGCCATATGTAGCTCCTCTCTGTGCTTTAGAGAAATACCCAGCACAGACCGGCAAGCACATACACACATATGCAGGCAAATGCACGCACACACATGCATGCACATTCGCATGTAGGCCATAACACACTCACATGAACACACATGCGCACGCACACACAAACGCATACACACACAGCCCATGCAGTCAGTCTCCCCACCCTCTCTCTCCCTCTATCCTCATCTCCTACTTATCAGCTCAGCCTTCAAAGTGGCTGCCACCTCTCCTCGGCTAAGCCTAATAGGGTATGAATGAGCTTCGGCCCAGTGCAGAGTGACGCCAATGCAGCATGGCCCTGACAGATATCATCATCATCATCATCAGCCCCATCACCATGATCATCACCATAACCCTCCTGCCAATCAGTCATCACCACACCGCCCACTGAGAGAGAGAGCGAGAGAGCGAGAGAGCATCCCAGCCCTCCACTGTCACCTCACCTAATCTAAACCCCACTACCCCGCCTCAAGGCACTGAGTCTGTCAGTTTGAAATGGGATGTGTTTGCATAGTGGATCAAAGTGGTCTCAAGGCAATTCGTATTATTGTGTACACAAATCTGTGGCACTCCATTTCGTATGATATGTTTCGTTACAGTATGAATGGAATAGTCATACGATATCATACAAATTAGAGGACATATGGTGTCATACGTTTTACCTGGTCGAACATTAGCATACGACTTGAATTAAGTAATTTAGCATACATCTTGGAGGACGTATAGTATTATATGTCTTCTCTGAGATCAGGTTGCTTGTTGCATCATAACAACAAAAGAGAATTATGCTGAGAATTTATGTTGGTGGTTAGGTGAACTAACAACAAATTTACATAGCAAGTTAGGTGAACTGGGTTAAGTTTAGAATAAGGGTTAGCTAAAACGCTACAGTTGACCCCGATGTGATTCGAACACATACCTTTTTGAATTGCTAGACGGTCGTGGATAACACTTACCCATCCTCCCTACTTTTGTTTCTGTCTAAAGTAACTAGACCATTAGTACTGTAGGTATCATACGTCTTAGTGGTGCTCAGAAATACGTAAAGTATGTTTCGTATGGCTCTGAGGCCAGGCTGGGTGTATAAGTAGCAGGTGTGTATGGTCAGCCCACAATCAGGAAGAATAGTCCAAAATCAAAACAGCCTGTTGAAAGACTAAATAATGTAATAGATCATTTATGCTAGCTAGACCCATTCACTCAGCTTCTATAGAGAAGTATCGCATCAGATATTAGGGCAAAGAACACCACGCATAGCAATCAACTTCTTGTGTAACAGACCGAGCATATATTTCCCCCCTGATCAGAGTTGAAAGACTTTTGAGTGTTTGTTCTACACCCATTCATGACGTTCTCTGCGTCAATCTGACAGATGATTAATCAACACTTCTTCTATTACAAACATGCTAGCCTGACAAAGTAGCACCGTGCTAAATCAAATATTTAGAACGTTGAATTATTGAGAACAACAAGCACAAGCTACAGCTGCTGTGGAATATGAACTTTGTTTTCAAAAGCCAATCCCATCCTCTCCTTTTCACTTCCCATGGCAGGTAAACAATGTCTGACTGGGTTAATGTTTGTCATCTGAAAGCTGATAATGTTTGTTGTCTGACAGCTGAGGCCTTGTAGGACCGGAGCTAGGTTGTGTTCATTAGGGCAAGCAAGGGAAAATGTTTTGAAACGTCTTGCAATGGAAAATGCAAATGAGCGTTTCTTATTGTCCAAGTAGCCCCTCCCCGTTTCAGTACATTTTCTTTTGTTTGGTGCAGACTAAAAACAACCCATGGTTTCATAGTCAGAAGAGTTTGAGTATGAATGTAACAGTGTAATTAAGACAAACACAGTCACAAACACTTGACTTTGATATCTGAATAGCCTACCATCAGTTGATTGCACATTACAGATTAAAAGTAAATCATTCAAAGTATTCAGTATTGCTTGGAACACTTAGAACAATTTACAACTACTTCCATTAGGTATAGAGAAAAACATTTGTATCAAACATGTCGCTGGTATACTGTATGTTTATACAGCCTACTTTCAGGCATCTGTTGTAACAGATAACATGTGAGTCATTCATTTTTTACCCCGACCTCTCTTCACATTGTTGCCACATTGTCAACTGCCTCCCTTAACTTCACAGCTCCCCAGCGTTGCTCTTACCAGCCGATTTCTCGCCTTACATGCACATAATTGCCCTAGTTTATCTGCTACGATACCCTGTCTGTCATTTCCCTTGCTGTGTGTGTCGCTAAACTAATCGCTCTTTTAGCGACTCCCAAACAGACATTAACCCGACAACAGAGACCTTAGCTAGCTAACGTGCTAAAGTGAATCTCTGAACAGACAGGGGGCTTCAGAACAAAATGTCACCTACTGAAAGAATTGGATGGACCAATATAGTGGATGATTGTTTATTTTTTGCTTTGGGGAGGGTTGTGTGTGTTTTTTTTATTGGGCATAGGGGAGGGTATGTCACGAATATTACCGAAGGTGGCTCCCCTTCTTGTTCAGGTGGCGCTCGGCGGTTGTCGTCGCCGGTCTACTAGCTGCCACCGATCCTTTGTTCCGTGTTCGTTTGGTTTTGTCTAATTGTTTTCACCTGTTCATTGTTTGGTTGTTAGGGTGGTGTTATTTAAGTTCGTTTAGCCCACTTCTGTTTGTGCGGGCTTGTACTTCTGTATTTGTGAGAGGTGTTAGTGTTTTGTTGGGTTTTCTCACTGTCCTGGTATTTTTACCTTAGGGTACTTATTGTAGTAATAGTTACGCCTGTGTGGGTATAACTATTTTGTTCTTTTTGATTTTGGACATTAAAGCGTGTTTTTTTCCCGCATCCTTTGTACTCTGCGCCTGACTCCACACCCATTCACTCATTGAGCGTTACAGGGTACTGCATTTTTACCCTTGTTTACAGTCACCTTGCCAAATTTTCGCATCTGCTTGCATGTGCCTCCCCTATATCAAGGTGTTATGGTACGTTCCTTATGCACTATGCTTTTCCATGCACTAACTATTACTATACCACAGGTCAATATAGACTACCAGTCTAACTGCCTATCCTGCCCTCTATCCATCATTCATAGTGACAATAGTAGTAAGTGGATTTTTTGTCAAGATCTGCAATAGGCTAACTAGTATTCATACCACATATAAAATAATTCAAAGCACAAATTTTCTATATAAATCCACATAACAAAGACGAATATCTGATAGAAAGAGGAGAGGCTAGGTTTGTCATTGTGCATGAAAGAACAGCCAAGACATGAAACGTTCCCCCATTGACCTTGTTAAGTGATTATGTTTAGGGATCTTGTTTAGGGGCAGTAATACAATTATCCTACCTAGACTAGCCTACAACACCACAATACAATGAATAGTAACATCCGGCGCCGATAGAGATGGCTGCCTCGCTTCGCTTCTCTGGTAAGAAGAAGGGCGGGGGTGTATGCCTTATGATAAATGAGACGTGGTGTGATCATAACAACATACAGGAACTCAAGCCCTTTTGTTCACCTGACTTAGAATTCCTCACAATCAAATGCCGACGGCCCATTATTTGACTCAAGAGAATTGAGGCTGCTTGGAGCTGGGATTTCATAATCACAGCTCGTCAGTATATTTCCCCGCCCCCCAAGCAGACACATCACTTTAAGATTGCTTCGATCCCTGAACTAACATTGATGAATACATTTGACTCTATGTAGACTGGAAACCACATATCCTGAGGCTGCATTTATTGGAGCTGGGATTTAAACAAGCTAAGCGTCAGTATAGAGACAAAGTAGAGTCGCAATTCAACGGCTCAGACATGAGAGGTATGTGGCAGGGTCGACAGTCAATCACAGACTACAAAAGAAAAACCAGCCCCTTCGCGGACCACGATGTCTTGCTCCCAGACAAACTAAACAACTTCTTTGCTCGCTTTGAGGACAATACAGTGCTACTGACACAGCCCACTACCAAAACCTGCGGGCTCTCCTTCACTGCAGCCAACGTGAGTAAAACATTTAAACGTGTTAACCCTCGCAAGGCTGCAGGCCTTGGCATCCCCAGCCGCGTCCTCAGGGCATGCGCAGACCAGCTGGCTGG
Source organism: Oncorhynchus tshawytscha (assembly GCF_018296145.1). Taxonomy (NCBI): domain Eukaryota; kingdom Metazoa; phylum Chordata; class Actinopteri; order Salmoniformes; family Salmonidae; genus Oncorhynchus; species Oncorhynchus tshawytscha. Next base: position 19,367,839 of record NC_056435.1, read on the forward strand.
TGTGTTTATGGACATATTCAATCAATCCTTCTCCCAGTCTGCTGTTCCCACATGCTTCAAGAGGGCCACCATTGTTCCTGTTCCCAAGAAAGCTAAGGTAACTGAGCTGACTACTGCCCCGTAGCACTCACTTCCGTCATCATGAAGTGCTTTGAGAGAATAGTTAAGGACCATATCACCTCCACCCTATCTGACACCACTAGACCCACACCAATTTGCAAACCGCCCCAATAGGTCCACAGACAACGCAATCACACTGCACACTGCCCTAACCTATCTGGACAAGAGGAATACCTATGTAAGAATGCTGTTCATCGATTACAGATCAGCATTTAACACCATAGTACCCTCCAAATTCGTAATTAAGCTCGAGACCCTTGGCGCTGCCCGCCTGCTACTCTACAGGGGCAAAAATGTCTCTCTCTGCTATCCGCCCACCACACCAGACTAGACTAGCTCCAAGTAGAGCACCTGTGTTATAAACAATAGTTTATGTTGTTGGAAGCATTGTTTGGGAGATAGTGGCTGATGAGGAGTGTTTCAAGGACAGTGGTGTATTTGTGATAAATGCATTGGACATTTGACTCCTGAGGTGTTTGGTTCAGATCTGTAGTGGGGCTGCAGCCAGGGTGGCTGAGCTGGTTTATACAAGGTCATCTGCTCCCCCTCCGCTTTCAATGTCGAGGCCTCTGTGTGTGTGTGTGTGTGTGTGTGCATGCGTACGTGTGTGATGTGAAAGCATCTGTCTGTGCCAGTTGTATTTTTTCCTCTTCTAAGAAAAACGGATGCTGTTCAAATCAGCTCAGTTTGTGTGCGGGCACACTGTCCGCTCTGTGTCTGTATGAGTGACCTGAGGGGAGAAAAGGAGCACAGGTAATACATCACACATCAGGCAGTGCTGCTAGAATGCTGAAAGACACTAATTGCTTTGTGAATGTCACAGGGCTCCGGCTCCCAATGCTTTATTTCTGCTGTATGAATGTTGTTTAGCTCATTACTACGCAGAGGCAGTTGTTGTTGTTACTTATTCCCCATTATTAAAACAGAGCTGTTACTAGTGGTTGTACTGAATGATCCTCTAATTACACAAGTTGCTTTCGTTGTTGTTGTTGACATTGTGAATATATTGTTTACATTGTGAACAAAGTCAATGTAGCTGTCTTCATCATAAGGGAGGTTTCTGAGTCAAAGGTGAACAAGGTGATTAGCTCATTAAAGAACTCTAAAGCCAAAGATGTGTTTGGGATGGACTCTACCTTTCTTAAAAACTACAAAGAGTCACTCATTGGCCCCATTACTAAGGTCACCAACACATCTATTGGTCTCGGTGTGTTTCCAAGGGTATGGAAGTTGGCCATAATAACGGCCATCTTTAAATCAGGCGACCCTGCTAACGTGAGTAACTACAGGCCCATTAGTATACTACCTGTGGTGTCAAAGGTTGTTGAAAAGTGTGTAGCAGAACAACTGATTGCCCACCTCAACAACAGCCCCTTCACATTACACTCCATGCAGTTTGGCTTCAGAGCGAAACACTCCACAGAAACGGCCAACTGCTTTCTTCTGGAAAATGTGAAGTCCAAGATGGACAAAGGGGGTGCTGTTGGGGCTGTGTTTCTGGACCTAAGGAAGGCTTTTGATACTGTTAACCATGAGATTCTCATCACAAAATTGTCCAAGTTCAACTTTTCCCCTGATGCCTTGAGATGGATGAAATCATATCTTGAATGCAGAACTCAGTGTGTCAGAGTGAGCAATGAGCTGTCGCCCACTCGTAGCTATGATGTGGGCGTGCCCCAAGGGTCAATACTGGGGCCCCTCCTGTTCAGCCTGTACATTAATGATCTGCCTTCTGTCTGTACTGGGTCTGAAGTTCAAATGTATGCAGATGATACAGTGATATATGTGCATGCAAAGAGCAAACAACAAGCTGCACAAGAACTCACTACTGTAATGGCCCAGGTTACAAAGTGGCTCAGTGACTCGTGTCTGCATCTCAATGTGAAAAAAACTGTTTGCATGTTCTTCACAAAGAGGGCAACAGATGCTACTAAGCCAGATGTCTATGTGTCAGGGGAGAAGCTCCAGGTGGTATCCGATTTAAGTACCTTGGCATCATACTTGATTCCAACCTCTCTTTTAAAAAGCATGTGAAAAAGGTAATTCAAATAACCAAATTCAACCTAGCTAATTTCCGATTTATACGAAATTGTTTGACTACAGAGGTAGCAAAACTGTACTTCAAATCTATGATACTCCCCCACTTAACATACTGCTTGACTAGTTGGGCCCAAGCTTGCTGTACAACATTAAAACCTATTCAGTCTGTCTACAAACAGGCTCTCAAAGTGCTTGATAGGAAGCCCAATAGCCATCATCATTGTCACATCCTTAGAAAGCATGAGCTCTTGAGTTGGGAAAATCTTGTGCAATACACTGACGCATGTCTTGTATTCAAGATCCTTAATGGCTTGGCTCCCCCTCCATTCAATAGAAAACCCAGACATATGGCAGCAGATCCACAAGGTCTGCCATGAGAGGTGACTGTATAGTTCCCCTAAGGAAAAGCACCTTTAGTAAATCTGCATTCTCTGTGAGAGCTTCCCATGTCTGGAATACACTGCCATCAGACACACATAACTGCACCACATATCACACTTTCACAAAATGCTTGAAGACATGGCTAAAGGTCAATCAGATTTGTGAACATGGTCCCTAGCTGTGTGTTGCCGCTCTCCATGTTGTCTGTTGTCTGTAGCTTGTGAGGTGTGGAAACACTTTGTTGCTTTTATGAATTTTGTCTTGCTGCTTTTTGTTCTATGTTGCTCTGTCTGTATGCTACGTCTTGCTTGTCCTATGTTACTCTGTCTGTATGCTATGTCTTGCTTGTCCTATGTTGCTATGTCTTGCTTGTTCTATGTTGCTATTGTCTATATTGTAATTGTTTTTAATAACCTGCCCAGGGACTGCGGTTGAAAATTAGCCGGCTGGCACTTTTACTGAAACGTTGATTAATGTGCACTGTCCCTGTAAAAATAAACTCAAACTCAAACTCAAGCTAGCTAGCTAGAGTTTCTTAGCTAGTAGGTTCTTGACTTCATAAATCTTAGTACAATAACCAGTGGTGTATAGTCAAGGCTATATGCAACCAAAATCAACTTTATTTCTTAATATTTCAATTCACAAGATAGAATGAACACATGGGTCAGCCATCGAGAATTTAAGCTATGTAATTCTTTAGCTTGTCATTGGACGTGGCGCAACGCGAGCGCAACACAGGAAGTACAGCAGATTTAATTGATTTCAAAGGAAGCATTTCTCGATGGAGAAAGAGAGCGCAAAAGAGAGAGTGAGAAAAAGCGAGAGAGTGAGCGAGAGAGATGGGGAGTGAGGTGCTATTTGCATTCCAAACCTATTTGTTCTCAATACGCCCAGCCCCGCTTGGGAGGCCATCTTTGATATTTCTGCCTGGCATCCGCAGGGCTCCCACGCCATAAGACAAGGTCCCCGTCTCGCCTGGGCAATGCGGCCAAGCACTTTAATTAATTAATTAATAAATAAAGCCTCTTAATGACTGCGAGCCCAACGGGCACGGCAAGGAAACAAAGGGTGGTGACAGACGACCTTGGCTCCCACCGCAGCAGCTCCCCGCTCTCTGGACCTGCTTGCTGCCGACAGGGATTTGCCTCTGTGTGTGTGTTCTAGGGGTTTGCCCAGAGGGTGTGCGAGTGAACTGTATGCACTCCAGAGGTCTTAGAGCAGGGATCATCAACTAGATTCAGCCGCGGTCAGATTTTTTACAGTCCTTTATGTCCAACAATAAAACATTAAAAAAAATGTAATTGCTCAAAAAACTTGGGGGGGTGGCACATAAAACCACTGCTGCTTGTGGGGGAACCCTGTCTGAGATTGTGTGTAGCTCCTACTGCTGCGTCCTCCAAAGTTTAGAGGACTGGAGCTAAATCTAACCACGTATCTCTGTATGCTACAGTATCAGCCACCTGTGTATCTTTGCATTTATCCAAGAAACTCTATCTACCTTTCTATATATTTTAAGCGTGCATCTTTCTATCCTACTGGCAATCTTTCTGTCTGTCTTCATTTTTCTTTCCAACTCATTGGCTATTTCTAAGACAGCGCTTACTGAGCAACTCTCTTTACATAGTGAAAGACAGATGAAGCTCCATCTGCTGTAATTTCCACTGTCCATGGGAGAATGAGTCTTAATTGGAGTCTGCAATAAAAATAGATAACAGAGCCTGAAAACAATGCAGGATTACTAAAGCCAGGGCAAGTATCTGGCGGCACTGACTGCACAGGATGCCAATGTTCTAAAGATACCTCCTGTTCTTGTTGGTTTGAACAGCAGCGGTGCCACAGGTGGGGGGGGGGGCATTCTCTTTATTCAACCTGTTTTGTATGTATATGAGGGTTGTGGGGTGCCGTGTGAGATTCCTTCCTCTCTGTTTTCCTCTCTGTTTTCTCATAAAGGGAGAGTTAGAAAGACTGTAGGCTACATGAACGGATGTCTCTGGTACAGGTCTTTTTTCTTCTTTTTTTCCCCAAAGTGGAATAGGTGTCTGATCTGCATCGGATTGATGTTGTGTGTGCTGTGGGTTAAGTGAACAAAGATTGTAGTTGGATGCGTTTTGTTTATAACTTTACGTCCATCCATGTAATTCAGGCCTAATTCATGATATTACCTGTGAACCTAGGGTAGAGTGTTATGTCATGGTAGTGCTGAGCAATAAGTGCTTTTAAAGTTGTCTCTTATGTTACAAAAAAATGCATTGTGGGTTCAGTGCTGTAACATCACAGAATAAAACAGTTGATGGTAGTGACAGCCGTTACTAATTAGGCTCTAACCATTTATTTACATGACTACTTAAAATTTTAGTTGTGTATTTCACATATTGTTTTTAGTATGACTTTATTGTTTCATGTATAAAACCCCCATAATGGTAGTGACTGCCCATTACATATCCTTTATTAATAAGCCATTCTTTATTCACATATTTCAGTTGTGTATATTATATTTATGTTGTTTGATGACGTATTTTATTCCAGTTCATCATTGTAATGATAAAAAAAGGTGTAGATTCACACACAGAGCGCATCTGTAACGATCGTCTGTGGTGGAAGAAGGTGAGGACCAGAGCGCAGCATGGTAAGTGTTCATGTTTTTAATAAAATAACTGAACACTGAACAAAACAACAAACGACAAACGAACAGTCCCGTAAGGTGAATGAAAAAACACTAAACAGGAAATAAACACCCACAACTCAAAAGTGAAACCAGGCCACCTAAGTATGATTCTCAATCAGGGACAACGATTGACAGCTGCTTCTGATTGAGAACCATACCAGGACGAACACAGAAAATCCCAAATTATAGAAAAAAAAGACAACCCACCCAACTCACGCCCTGACCATACTGAAACAAAGACATAATAAAATACTGAAAAACAGCTTCTATCTCAAGGCCATCAGACTGTTAAACAGCCACCACTAACATTGAGTGGCTGCTGCCAACACACAGACTCAACTCCAGCCACTTTAATAATGGGAATTGATGGGAAATGATGTAAAATATATCACTAGCCACTTTAAACAATGCTACCTAATATAGTGTTTACATACCCTACTTTATTAATCTCATATGTATACGTATATACTGTACTCTATATCATCTACTGCATCCTTATGTAATACATGTATCACTAGCCACTTTGTTTACATACTCATCTCATATGTATATACTGTACTCGATACCATCTACTGTATCTTGCCTATGCCGCTCTGTACCATCACTCATTCATATATCTTTATGTACATATTCTTTATCCCTTTACACTTGTGTGTATAAGACAGTAGTTTTGGAATTGTTAGTTAGATTACTTGTTGGTTATTACTGCATTGTCGGAACTAGAAGCACAAGCTACACTCGCATTAACATCTGCTAACCATGTGTATGTGACAAATAAAATTTGATTTGATTTGATTTAGAAATAACTAAGGTCAGAACGTGAGAGCGTCAGGTGTTTATTTCACCTTTGCAGAAGGCAGGAATTGTGGTCGCAGGCAGTGGTCATACACAGGTAGGCAAACCAAAACAAGGACTGAAGGCTATAACTGGTTCTCACAAACGAGCTAGGAGAAGGCTTAGTAGAGTCAAAGACAAACATTACCTCAAAGGCACAAACAGAATGAGCTGAACTAAATAAGGAGCTGATGAGACCAGGTGAGTAACTAACACAGGTGAATTCAATGAACAAAAATGAAAGACAGGGCTATGTTCAAGAACACAAAGAAACAGGGCTACGTTCAAGAACATAACGAAACAGAACACAAGGTTGACCAAGAAAATAAATACATAACCTCACAACCATCTCATCTCTGCTCCATCCAGTTGTCTATCTCTGTGCTCCCCAAAGAGTCATCCTAAGTTCAGGCTAAGAGGCTAGCCTAGCTGCCTACCGTCTGACGAAATCACCATTTCAGTAGTTCGTCAAAGTAGATAAGTATTTTAAGACTGCTAAATGACATCAACTATAACAACTATTAATGCGCCGAATACAACAAGTGTAGACTTTACCATCATATGCTTACTTACGAGCCCTTTCCCAACAATGCCATTAAAAAGTAAGAAAATTAACAAATACTGTAGATAAAAAGAAAACACTAACACAATCAAATTACAATAATGAGGCTATATGCAAGGAGTGCAGGTACCGAGTCAGTGTACTGGGATACGAGGTAGTTGGGGTGATTGAGGTAATACAGTACATGACCAAATGTATGTGGACACCTGCTCGTCAAACTTCTCATGGGCATTACTATGTAGTTGGTCCCCACTTTTCTGCTATAACAGCCGCCACTCTTCTGGAAAGGCTTTACACTAGATGTTGGAATATTGCTGGGGGGGACATGCTTCCATTCAAACACAAGAGCATTAGTGAGATCGGGTACTGATGTTGGGCGATTAGGCCTGGCTCGCAGTCTGTGTTCCAATTCAAATCAAATCAAATTTTTATTTGTCACATACACATGGTTAGCAGATGTTAATGCGAGTGTAGCGAAATGCTTGTGCTTCTAGTTCCGACAATGCAGTAATAACCAACAAGTAATCTAACTAACAATTCCAAAACTACTGTCTTATACACAGTGTAAGGGGATAAAGAATATGTACATAAGGATATATGAATGAGTGATGGTACAGAGCAGCATAGGCAAGATACAGTAGCTGATATCGAGTACAGTATATACATATGAGATGAGTATGTAAACAAAGTGGCATAGTTAAAGTGGCTAGTGATACATGTATTACATAAGGATGCAGTCGATGATATAGAGTACAGTATATACGTATGCATATGAGATGAATAATGTAGGGTAAGTAACATTATACAAGGTAGCATTGTTTATATATTTACATCATTTCCCATCAATTCCCATTATTAAAGTGGCTGGAGTTGAGTCAGTGTCATTGTCAGTGTGTTGGCAGCAGCCACTCAATGTTAGTGGTGGCTGTTTAACAGTCTGATGGCCTTGAGATAGAAGCTGTTTTTCAGTCTCTCGGTCCCAGCTTTGATGCACCTGTACTGACCTCGCCTTCTGGATGATAGCGGGGTGAACAGGCAGTGGCTCGGGTGGTTGATGTCCTTGATGATCTTTATGGCCTTCCTGTAACATCGGGTGGTGTAGGTGTCCTGGAGGGCACGTAGTTTGCGCCCGGTGATGCGTTGTGCAGACCTCACTACCCTCTGGAGAGCCTTACGGTTGAGGGCGGAGCAGTTGCCGTACCAGGCGGTGATACAGCCCGCCAGGATGCTCTAGATTGTGCATCTGTAGAAGTTTGTGAGTGCTTTTGGTGACAAGCCAAATTTCTTCAGCCTCCTGAGGTTGAAGAGGCGCTGCTAAGCCTTCTTCACGATGCTGTCTGTGTGAGTGGACCAATTCAGTTTGTCTGTGATGTGTATGCCGAGGAACTTAACTTGCTACCCTCTCCACTACTGTTCCATCGATGTGGATAGGGGGGTGTTCCCTCTGCTGTTTCCTGAAGTCCACAATCATCTCCTTAGTTTTGTTGACGTTGAGTGTGAGGTTATTTTCCTGACACCACACTCCGAGGGCCCTCACCTCCTCCCTGTAGGCCGTCTCGTCGTTGTTGGTAATCAAGCCTACCACTGTTGTGTCGTCCGCAAACTTGATGATTGAGTTGGAGGCGTGCGTGGCCACGCAGTCGTGGGTGAACAGGGAGTACAGGAGAGGGCTCAGAACGCACCCTTGTGGGGCCCCAGTGTTGAGGATCAGCGGGGAGGAGATGTGTGTTGCCTACCCTCACCACCTGGGGCGGCCCGTCAGGAAGTCCAGTACCCAGTTGCACAGGGCGGGGTCGAGACCCAGGGTCTCGAGCTTGATGACGAGCTTGGAGGGTACTATGGTGTTGAATGCCGAGCTGTAGTCGATGAACAGCATTCTCACATAGGTATTCCTCTTGTCCAGGTGGGTTAGGGCAGTGTGCAGTGTGGTTGAGATTGCATCGTCTGTGGACCTATTTGGGCGGTAAGCAAATTGGAGTGGGTCTAGGGTGTCAGGTAGGGTGGAGGTGATATGGTCCTTGACTAGTCTCTCAAAGCACTTCATGATGACGGATGTGAGTGCTACGGGGCGGTAGTCGTTTAGCTCAGTTACCTTAGCTTTCTTGGGAACAGGAACAATGGTGGCCCTCTTGAAGCATGTGGGAACAGCAGACTGGTATAGGGATTGATTGAATATGTCCGTAAACACACCGGCCAGCTGGTCTGCGCATGCTCTGAGGGCGCGGCTGGGGATGCCGTCTGGGCCTGCAGCCTTGCGAGGGTTAACACGTTTAAATGTCTTACTCACCTCGGCTGCAGTGAAGGAGAGACCGCATGTTTTCGTTGCAGGCCGTGTCAGTGGCACTGTATTGTCTGTAGCGGGCAAAAAGTTATTTAGTCTGCCTGGGAGCAAGACATCCTGGTCCGTGACTGGGCTGGATTTCTTCCTGTAGTCCGTGATTGACTGTAGACCCTGCCACATGCCTCTTGTGTCTGAGCCGTTGAATTGAGATTCTACTTTGTCTCTGTACTGACGCTTAGCTTGTTTGATAGCCTTGCGGAGGGAATAGCTGCACTGTTTGTATTCAGTCATGTTACCAGACACCTTGCCCTGATTAAAAGCAGTGGTTCGCGCTTTCAGTTTCACACGAATGCTGCCATCAATCCACGGTTTCTGGTTTGGGAAGGTTTTAATCGTTGCTATGGGAACGACATCTTCAACGCACATTCTAATGAACTCGCACACCGAATCATTCCAAAGGTGTTCGATGGGGCTGAGGTCAGGGCTCTGTGCAGGCCAGTCACCGATCTGGACAATCCAATTCTGTATGGACTTCGCTTTGTGCATGGGGGCTCCCGAGTGGCGCAGCGGTCTAAGGCACTGCATCTCAGTGTAAGAGGCATCACTACAGTCCCTGGTTTGAATCCAGGCTGTATCACATCTGGCCATGATTTGGTGTCCCATAGGGCGGAGCACAATTGGCCCAGCGTCATCCAGGTTTGGCCGGGGTAGGCCGTCATTGTAAATAAGAATTTGTTCTTAACTGCTTTGCCTAGTTAAATAAAAAGTTAAACAAACCCAAAAAATACACAAATTAAAAAAATTGGCATGCTAAAACAGAAAAGGACCTTCCCCTAACCGTCTCCACAAAGTTTAAAGCACAGAATCATTTAGAATGTCATTGGTTGCATTAGCGTTAATATTTCCCTTCACTGTGACTAAGGGGCCTGAACCATGAAAATCAGCCCCAGACCATTATTCCTCCTCTACCAAACTTTACAGTTGGCACTATGCATTGGAGCAGGTAGCGTTCTAGCCGCCAAACACAGATTAGTCCGTCAGACTGGTGATGGTGAAGCGTGATTCATCACTCCAGAGAACATATTTCCACTGCTCCAGAGTCCAATGGCGGTGAGCTTTACACCACTCCAGCCGACGCTTGGCATTGCAAATGGTGATCTTAGGCTTGTCGGCCTTGTAAACCCATTTCATGAAGCTCCCGACGAACAGTTCTTGTGCTGACCTTGCTTCCAGAGACAGTTGGGAACTTGTTAGTGAGTGTTGCAACCGAGGACAGATGATTTTTACGTGCTCTGCGCTTCAGCACTCGGCCCCATTCAGCACTCGGCCCCATTCTGTGAGTTTGTGTGGCCTACCACTTCGCACCTGAGCCGTTGTTGCTCCAGGAAATTTCCGCTTCACAATAACAGCACTTAAAGTTGAACAGGGCAGCGCCAGCAGGGCAGAAATTTGACGAACTGACTTGTTGGAAAGGTGGCATACTATTACTGAGCCACGTTGAAAGTCACTAAGCTCTTCAGTAAGGTCAATCTACTGCCAATGTTTGTCTATGGAGATTGCATGGCGGTGTGCTCGATTTTATACACTTGTCAATAGTCAAATCCACTAATTTGAAAGGGTGTCCAAATACTTTTGTATATATATAGTGTATGTACAGTACATGTCAGTTTGGTTATGATGTGTTGGACAACATGTTCCATAGAGGAATCTCTCTAGAGAAACTGTACAAACGGTGGTTGAGCGGACAGGAGAAAAAAAAAAGAGGTCGTAGTCAGTCAATTAGTTATTTAAAAAGCATTTGGTTAAACGTTTAGTACTATGTCATGGTTATTCTGTGTTTCTGATGCTGTCATTCTCAGTCATGCCCCCCTCCCTTAGACCTGCCCCTCTAAACCTCCCAAATCTCAGCCAGTCCATCAATTGTCAGGCAGACCTAAATCAATTCACACTATCTGATCCCTGTCCTTCTGTCTGTCATCATGCTATCATCTTCTTCTTAATTGCTCTATTTTCTGTTCTCTAGCTTATTTTGGCCTCATTTTCCCTCTCCAACTTTCGTCTGCTACTCCTCACACCCCTGTAATCTCCCACTGCTCTCCCCTATCCAGTCCCATGTCCTTAAAGGCTAAATATTCAATTTTCCAGTGAACTGCTAATATTCAATTTCTCTCAATCGTCCCTCTGTTCATTCATTCCTCACACTGCTTCCCGACGCTAGCTGAGCTAATTGCCTCAAAGCTCAATTTTAAAAGGGGACCCAGCAGATTGTTAGCAATTGTTAGCTTTGCAGAGCAGCGAAAAGGTTAGGATACATTAGCATTTAAATTAGCTAGAGAGGTGAAGTAAAAAAAAAAATGTTGTGAAACAAAGTATGTCTGAAGCTTTTTGTATGCTCTGATAGTAGAGTACAGTTCCTGCTCTCACCTCTGTGTGTTTGCCTGGTCGGTGTGTGTATGAGAGTGTGTGTCTGTGCGTTCGTATATGTGCAAGTGTTTTTTTCTTTCTCAGCCATCCAGTATCTCTGCATTGAGCGTGTGTGTGCATCTGAACATGCGATAATGTATGCATCTTGCGTTGTCTGTGCTCGTGTGTTTCTGCTCCCGATTGTGTTATGTTGGTTATTGGCAGGACATGAAGCGGTCTATCCCTGCTCCGCTGCTCCAACTGTTCCTCCTCAGCTCTCTCTGACTGTGTCCCAAGGGGCACCCTATTCTGGTCAAAAGTAGTGCACTATAAAAGGAATATAAAGAGAAAGGCCATGTGAGATTTATCCTTTATCCTGTGATGGAGGTGTTTGGTGTACACAGGAGGTCTGATCAAAGCAGACATCAGGCCTGTGACAGGCCCACTGCCACTGGAAGAGAACTGACACCCTGCCTCCAGCCACATCCATCATCGTAAAGCATGGCAGTTGTTTGTCCGTGAGGATGGAGATGTATATTATTAATCTCAAATCAAATCCTATTTGGCGCATGTTTCATAATCAACAGGTGTAGACTAACAGTAAAACGCTTACTTACAGCTCCTTTTCCAACAATGCAGAGGTAAAGATAAAGATAAAAAATACAATAGTGAGACGATGAATAAATACACAGTAAATAACAACAAAAATAAAAATAAAATGGCTAGATACTGGGAGTACCAGTACCAAGTGGATTATGCAGGTAGCTACAGTGCCTTCAGAAATTATTCACACCCCTTGACTTTTTCCATATTTTGTTGTGTTACAAGGTGGGATAAAAAAGTATTTAATTGTACTTTTTTTGTAAATAATCTAATACATATTGATTACATGAGTATTCAACACCCTGAGTCAATAGATGTTAGAATTACCTTTGGCAGCGATTACAGCGGTTCGTTTTTCTGGGTAAATCTCTGAGCTTTGCACACCTGAATTGTACAATATTTGCACATTATTATTTTAAGACAAATTCAAGCGCTGTCTAGTTTGTTGTTGATCATTGCTAGACAGCCATTTTCAAGTCTTGCCATAGATTTTGAAGCCGATTTAAGTCAAAACTGTAACTAGGCCACTCAGGAACATTCAATGTCTTCTTGGTAAGCAACTCCAATGTATATTTGGAATGGTGTTTTAGGTTATTGTTCTGCTGAAAGGTAAATGTGTCTGTTGGAAAGCAGATTGAACCAATTGTCCTCTATGATTTTGCCTGTGCTTAGCTCTATTCCGGTCCTTTTTATCCCAAAAAAACTCCCTAGCCCTTGCCGATGACAAGCATATGACAAGCAACATGATGCAGCCACCACCTTGCTTGAAAATATGAAGAGTGTTACTCAGTGATGTGTTGTGTTGGATTTGACCCAAACATAACGCTTTGTATTCAGTAAAACATTTTTTATTTGAACCTTTATTGAAGAACATTTATCTGACAATTGTTGGATCCATGTTTTGGAATATTTTAACTATTTTAACTGTTCAGGCTTCCTTCTTTTCACTCTTTAATTTAGGTTAGTATTGTGGAGTAACTACAATTTAGTTGATCCATCCTCAGTTTTCTCCTATCACAGCCATTAAACTCTAACTGTTTTAATGAGCAGTTTCTTTCCTCTCCGGCAACTGAGTTAGGAAGGACGCCTGTATCTTTTTAGTGACTGGGTATATTAATATTCTATCCAGGCCTTTATGGTACAATGTCCAGACGGAAGCCACTCCTCAATAAAATGCACATGACAGCCCACTTGGAATTTGCCAAAAGGCACCTAAAGGACTCTGACCATGAGAAGAAACAAGATTCTCTGCTATGATGAAACCAACAAGTCTTCGGCTTGAATGCGAAGCATCACGTCTGGAGGAAACCTGGCACCATCCCTACGGTGAGGTATGGTGGTGGCAGCATCATGCTCTGTGGATGTTTTTCAGCGGCAAGGACTGGGAGACTAGTCAGAATCCAGGGAATGTACAGAGAGATTCTTGATGAAAATCTGCTCCAGAACAACAACCCTAACCACACAGCCAAGACAACGCAGGAGTGGCTTGGGGACAATTCACTGAATGTCCTGGAGTGGGCCAGGCAGAGCCTGGACTTGAACCCGATCGAACGAGATGTGGAGGGACCTGAAAATAGCTGTGCAGCAACACTCCAGAGAAGAATGGGAGAAACTCCCCAAATACAGGTGTACTTAGATTGTAGCGCAATACTCAAGACTCAAGTTTGTAATCGCTGCCAAATGTGCTTCAACAAAGTACTGAGTAAAGGGTCTGAATACTAATGTAAAATGTGCTATTTCTGTTTTTACACATTTGCAAAAAATTTAAAAAAACATTTTGCTTTGTCATTATGGTGTATCGTGTGTACATTGATGAAGGAAAAAACGATTTAACCCATTTTAGAATAAGGCTGTAACGTAACCTTGACCTTTTTCCACATTTTGTTACAACCTTATTTTAAAATGGATTACATATTTTTTTCCCCTCATCAATCTACACACAATACCCCATGATGACAAAGCAAAAATATTTTTTTTGTAATTTTGGCAAATTTATTAAACATAAAAAACTGATATCACATTTACGTAAGTATTCAGACCCTTTACTCTGCACTTTGTTAAAGCACCTTTGACAGCGATAACAGCCCCAAGTCTTCTTGGGTATGACACTACAAGCTTGGCACAACTGTATTTGGGGAGTTTCTCCCATTCTTCTCTGCAGATCCTCTCAAGCTCTGTCAGGTTGGATGGGGAGCGTTACTGCACAGCTACATTCAGAGACTTGTCCCGAAGCCACTGCTACATTGTCTTGGCTGTGTGCTTAGTGTCGTTGTCCTGTTGGAAGGTGAACCTTTGCCCCAGTCTGACGCCCTGAAGCAGGTTTCATCACGGATATCTCTTTACGTTTCTGTAACGTAACAAAATGTGGAAAAACTCAAGGGGTCTGAATACTTTCCGAATGCGCTGTAGGTGCCCTTCTTTGCGAGGTATTGGAAAACCTCCCTGGTCTTTGTGGTTGAATCTTTGTTTAAAATTGACTGCTCAACTGAGGAACCTTACAGATATTGTATGTGTGGGGTACAGAGATGAGGTTGTCATTCAAAAATCATGTTAAATATTATTACTGCACACAGAGTGAGTAGTGACTTGTTAAGGACATATTGTTTTACCCCATTTAGGCTAGACATAAAGGGGTTGAATACTTATTGACTCAAGATATTTCAGCTTTTCATTTTAAATTATTTTGTAAAAAAAAAAAAATCTAAAAACAATTCTCTTTGGCATTATGGTGTACTGTGTGAAGCCAGTGACACAACATCTCTATTTAATCCATTTAAAATTCAGGCTGAAACACAACACAATGTGGAGAAAGTCAAGCGGTGTGAATACTTTTGGCAAGTCGGTTAGGACATCTACTTTGTGCGTGACACAAGTAATTCTTCCAACAATTGTTTACAGACAGACATCATTTGAGTCAATTGGAGGTGTACCTGTGGATGTATTTCAAGACCTACCTTCAAACTCAGTGCCTCTTTGCTTGACATCATGGGAATATCAAAAGAAATCAGCCAAGACCTCATAAAAACAATTGTAGACCTCCACAAGTTTGGTTCATCCTTGGGAGCAATTTCCAAAAGCCTGAAGGTACCATGTTCATCTGTACAAACAATAGTATGCAAGTATAAACACCATGGGACCACGCAGCTGTCATACCTCTCAGGAAGGAGACTGAAAAACCTACCTAAGTATGGTTCTCAATCAGAGACAACGATAGACAGCTGCCTCTGATTGAGAACCACACCGGCCAAACAACAAAGAAATACAAAACACAGAAAATGAACATAGAATGCCCACGCTAGTCACACTCTGGCCTAACCATAATAGAGAATAAAAGCCTCTCTATGGCCAGGGCGTGACAGGGGAGGCTTGCAAGCTGAAGAACACCATCCCAACAGTGAAGCACTGTGGTGGCAGCATCATGTTGTGGGGGTGCTTTGCTGCAGGAGGGACTGGTGCACTTCACAAAATAGATGGCATCATGAGAAAGGAAAAGTATGTGGATATTTTAAAGCAACATCTCACGTCAGTCAGGAAGTTAAAGCTTGGTCGCAAATGGGTCTTCCAAATGGACAATGACCCCAAGCATAATTCCAAAGTTGTGTCAAAATGGCTTAAGGTCAACAAAGTCAAGGTGTTGGAGTGGCCAAAATTCACCCAACCTCTTGTGGGAAGCTAGTGGAAGAATACCTGTTTGACCCAAGTTTGACCCAAGTTAAACAATTTAAAAGCAATGCTACCAAATACTAATTTAGTGTATGTAAACTTCTGACCAACTGGGAATGTGATGGAAAAAATAAAAGCTGAAATAAATCATTCTCTCTACTATTATTCTGACATTTCACATTCTTACAATAAAGTGGTGATCCTAACTGACATAGGGAATTTTTACTAGGATTAAATATCAGGAATTGTCAAACACTCTAGTTTAAATGTAGTTGACTAAGGTGTATGTGAACTTCCGACTTCAACTGTACATATAGTCAGGGGTAAAGTGACTAGGCAACAGGATAGATAGACAGTAGCAGCAGTGAATGTGGTGAGCGTGTGTGTTGATGTACACGTGCGTCAGTATGCATGTATGCGATTGTTATGTGTGTGTGTGGGCTTATGTAGTGTGTGTATGTGTGTGTTGGGGTGTCAGTGTAAGTATTTGTGAGTGTGTGGGTAGAGTCCAGTGTGTGTGCATTGAGTCAGTGCAAGAGAGTTAGTGCAAAAAATGGTCAATGCAGGTAGTCCGGGTAGTTATTTAGCAGTCTTGTTCCTTTAGTCTTGTTTAGCAGTTTTATGGCATTGCGGTAGACGCTGTTCAGTGTCCGTTTGGGTCCAGACTGGTGCATGATTCTTTTGACACCACCTGGTATCACCACCTGGTGATGTACTGGGCTGTACTCAACACCCTCTGTAGTTCCTTGCGGTCGGGTGCCTCGCAGTTGCCGTACGAAGTGGTGATGCAGCCAGTCAAGATGCTCTCAATGGTGCAGCTGAGGATGTACCGGCTCATGCCAAATATTTTCAGCCTCCTTAGGGGGAAGAGGCGCTGTTGTGCCATCTTCACAACTGTTTGGGTGTGTAGACCATGTTAATTCCTTAGTGATGTGGACACCGAGGTACTTAAATGGGGGCGTGCTCGCCAGTTCATTTCCTGTAGTCCACGATGAGCTCCTTTGTCTTGTTGACACTGAGGTAGAGGTTGTTGTCCTGGTACCACACTGCCAGGTCTCTGACCTCCTCCCTATAGTCTGCCTCATCGCTGTTGGTGTTCAGTCCTATCCCAGTGGTGTCGTCAGCAAACTTGGTGATGCGGTTGGAGTCATGTGATGCCACACAGTCATGGGTGAACAGGGAGTACAGGAGTGGACTAAGCACACAACCCCAAGGGGCCCCCGTGTTGATGGAGCATGCATGATACATGTACACGGTCTGCGATGTAATATTTATTAGGATACTTGATGTGTTGGTAACTCAACACTTTGTGTTGAATGTAATGTAATACTTAGCTGATGCTTTTATCCAAAAACAGCGAATACATATGTTTTTAATATGGGATCACGGCAAGATTTTAACAGACAGCCACACAATTCCAACTGGGCACACACTGGTTGAATCAACATTGTTTCCACGTCAGAATAACTGACGAATTTACGAACGCTTAACACCTGTTGAATATGGCCAGTGTCAGTAAATGTCGGCAAAAAAGCATAATTACATTTTGCCAGCAGCACAGTTACTGTCACCAATGCTCTGGATTACAAAAACAGGAGCGGTACATACTGTTATTGTCAAAGAAGCTCTTGGAACCGGCCACCTTTTGACACACGCTCTGTGCCGTAGTTGTACCTCCATTTTTTTCTCTAAGGCTTGCTTTGTGGAGCTTCTGCTTCAGAGAGAGGGTCTGCCTCCCAAATGGCACTTTATTCCCTACGTAGTGCACTACTTTTGGCCAGAGCACTATGGGCCCTGGTCATATGTATTGCACTATGTAGGGGATATAGGGTGCCAGTTGGTACGCAGATAGTGGGTTCAAGTATAGGTTTATGCGAGGAGCATAAAGAGGTCAGCTGTGTAGAGTACTACATTGTGAATCATAATACCCATAAAACCTAGCTGTCAAGCACAGAAATTGTTCCAATTGTTTTTCCACCATTCATTTTTCCCATAGGGGATTTTAGAAACACTTAAAATAAGGACTGTGTTTTGTGTAGGCTTACCCCGTCATGATGTTTTGATAACTCTCTCGGACAAGGTGACTTTTATCAATATATTCTCCTGTATTTACCCCCACAAATGTAAATGATAATTAGCTGCTGATGTGGCTATCATACATAACTACAAATGCCCGTCTCAAGCTTCACATCACTCAGCAGGGCCATGATGATCTGGACGACTGCCAAATTGAGGCAAAGTTAAGAATATCAGGATTAACTATCTAATGTTAGGCAAAATTAGTCTGGCTAAATGACTACATTAGCCATCTATTTGTCTAGCCATTTAAATGCATGAAAAATTCATAAAAACTAGCTTAGCGTTCTTTGGCTTTTGAATTTAACTAGCTAGCTAACTTAAATGGTGAAGCTAGGGCTAGGCGTTCTTGATAATGTTTGTGCCTGTGGGTGAGGTGTGGGTAGCCTTCTTCAAGTACTACTTGAAGCTACACTAGCTAGCTGTATTATTTTTCTTCTGGCTTTTTGAACGGTTTCAAAGATGGACTGATTAGCATCCTCTCTTGAGTCAATAGTGTGCTTACTTTACTGCAGGAAGATATTGATCTGTTTGCTGTTACCCCTTGGACAGCAGATCATTAGTATAGCTAGTAGGCAAGGTTACATTATGTAACATTATTTAGTCCTATCTGCTATGGTGGGTTTTAAATTAATTGGTATTCACACAAGTTTGTCGTTGAGGTAGAATTACTATCATATTATTGATGCCAAATTGCAAACCTTATTTGCACCTTCTCTATTTCAGGCCAATGGGTGTGCCTGAGTCTTATCACTAAGCTGTTTCAACCTGGAACACTATTCTCCTGCTTTGGTCTGTGTGTCATTGCAGGAAGTCCTGAATAGCAGGAGTGTGTGAAAGGTTTTGTCACAGCCCAGCTATTACACCTAACTTTAATAATCAATATAACAAATCCCAGCAATGGGCTATGATTTGTAATCAGGTATGAACTGGGCTGGAACAAATGCTTACACACACTCCTGACAGATCTGGAGCTGCCCACCCCTTTAGTTATTATTCTATACTATGGATATAACTTGAGCGCATGCTCCACTCTCAAGTTTAAGTTGAATTGTTGACTGAGCAGCTGCAGACCAGAAGACACCTGCCCTGCCTGTCAGGTTAGTAATATTGGTTGGTACTGTATGTGCCTTTAGGTTCCTCTCAATGTGTAGGCTATTGTATTGGCCTGTGTGATAGTCTTTCACATGTGTAGTAGTTTATTGCGTCTTATTGCTTAGTTTACATTTGTGTCAACTTTGAATTCAGTCTAAGCCACAGATTAACTTCCTTTATTATGTACTTGACCTTTATAGACGCAGGACCGAAGACATTCAAGCAGGACTTTGAGAGCAAGCATCTCAATATATATATATTTGTTTACATTTTTTTTTACATTGGAATCAAAGACCCAGAGTTTGAAAATGGTATATAATACACTACAGTTGAGGAACAAGGGGAAAGCAATTCTGCTTTGAAAATTGATAAACTTGTAACCTCACTTTTGAGAAAACCGGCCCTTGAATGTTTTGGTAAACCTACTGGAGAGTTCTTCTTTGTCTACACCCATTCAGCATAGTTCACACCCTCTTAAGTCTTAGAAACACCCATCTCTTGAGGGACTCCCATGTGAGGCCATGTTCTAAACAACCAAAGATTTCAAAACTAATGGCTGGGTTATTCTACGGGTGTGTTCGTAAATTCTATCTGGAGTGCCAGAGTGCGCTCTGGGTGTTCGTAAACTGAAGAGCGTTGTCAGGTCGTCCGTTCGTAAATTCAGAGTGTTTCACTCTCGGAGCTTTCAGAGTGCACACTGGACGCTCTGGCAGAAGAGTAGGGTTGATACAAGAATTCTGACCTAACAATATCAGTCAAGCACCCAAGCTCACTGGCTAACGTTGGCTAGCTTGCTTGATTTTAATATTCAAAAAACACTCAAACAACATAACAAACGTGAAAACGAAAGCGAACAGTTCTGTCAGGCAAAAAACACTAAACAGAAAACAAGATCCCACAAAACCCAAAAGGAAAATGACAACTTATATGTGATCCCCAATCACAGCTGCCTCTGATTGGGAACCACACACGGCCAAAAACAAAGAAATAGAAAACATAGACTTTCCCACCCGAGTCACACCCTGACCTAACCAAACATAGAGAATAGAAAGGATCTCTAACGTCAGGGCGTGACAGTACCCCCCTCCAAAGGTGCTGACTCCGGCCACAAACCTGAACCTATAGGGGAGGGTCCGGGTGGGCATCTACTCTCGGTCGGGGCTCTGGTGCTGGACGCAGTCACCGCTCCGCTTGAGGCTCCCCCCACTTTGGTGGCGCCTCTGGTGCAGGGATCGTCGCCGGGACCTCCGGACTGTAGATCGTCACTGGAGGCTCCGGACCGCGGATCGACACTGGAGGCTTCGTGCCATGGATCATCACTGCAGGCTTTGTGCCATGGATCATCACTCCAGGCTCCGGGCCATGGATCATCACTGGAGGCTTCGTGCCATGGATCATCACTGCAGGCTTTGTGCCATGGATCATCACTCCAGGCTCCGGGCCATGGATCATCACTGGAGGCTTCGTGCCATGGATCATCACTGGAGGCTTCGTACCAATGATCATCACTGCAGGCTTCGTGCCATGGATCATCACTGGAGGCTTCGTGCCATGGATCATCAATGGAGGCTTCGTGCCATGGATCATCAATGGAGGCTTCGTGCCATGGATCATCAATGGAGGCTTTGTGCCATGGATCATCAATGGAGGTTTCGGGCCATGGATCATCACTGGAGACTTCGGGCCATGGATCATCACTGGAGGCTTTGTACATGGAGCCGGAATAGGTCTCACCGGACTGAGGAGACATACTGGAAGCCTGGTACATGGGGCTGCCACGACACGTCCTGGCTAGATACCCACTTTAGCTCAGTGAGTGTGGAGAGCTGGCACAGGACACACTGGCCTATGAAGACGCACTGGAGGCATAGTGCGTAGAACCGGCGCAGGATATACTGGACCGTGGAGGTGCACTGGAGGTCTGGAGCGTAGAGCTGGCACAACGCGTCCTGGCTAAATACCCCCTGTAGCACAGCAAGTGCGGGGAGCTGGAACAGGCCGCACTGGGTTGTGCTGGCGAACTGGGGATACCGTGTGTAGAGCTGGCGCAGGATATCCTGGGCCGAAGAGACGCATAGGAGACCAGGAGCGCTGAGCCGGCACAATCCCTCCTGGCTGAATGCCCACTCTAGCACTGCAACTGTGGGGAGCTGGAACAGAGAGCATCGGGCTGTGAATGCGCACTGGAGACACCATGCGCATCATCGCATAACACGGTGCCTGACCGGTCACACGCTCCGCACGGTAAGCACGGAAAGTTGGCTCAGGTCTAAACCCTGACTCCGCCACTCTCCCCGTGTACCTCCCCCCACCAATTTGTTTTGAGCTGTCTCTCTGGCTTCCGTCGTTGTCTTAACTCCTCATTTTGTTGCCGTTCCTCACTCGCTGCCTCCGCCTGCTTCCATGGCATGGTCTTGTCCTCTGCCATTACCTCCTCCCAGGTCCAGGATGTCCTCCACTCCCTTTTCTCCCGGGCTCAGGATCCCTGCTCCTCCTGGCCACGCTGGTTGGTCCTTTGGTGATGGGATCTTCTGTAACGGCTCTCATTGAATGGAGTGGACCAAGACTCAGCGTGGAAAGTGTTCATGATTTTAATACTCAAACAAAATAACAAACGTGAAAACGAAAGCGTACAGTTCTGTCAGGCAAAAAACACTAAACAGAAAACAAGATCCCACAAAACCCAAAAGGAAAATGACAACTTATATGTGATCCCCAATCAGAGACAACGATAGACAGCTGCCTCTGATTGGGAACCACACACGGACAAAAATAAAGAAATAGGAAACATAGACTTTCCTACCCGAGTCACACCCTGACCTAACCAAACATAGAGAATAAAAAGGATCTCTAAAGTCAGGGTGTGACACTCTGAACATTTTACTCTCCCTAGCAAAGCTAGTTAGGCTGTTTTTGTAATCCAGAGCATTGATGACTGTATCTGTGCTGCTGGCAACAATTTAACTATGCTTTTCTAGCTAGCGAGCCAGCCAGCTAATGTTAGCTAGCTAGCTAATAGTACGCTTTAACTTGAAAACAAATTTCTGACAAAATTAGAAATGTGTAATATCTGAAAATGTAGCTAGCTAGACGCTTCTCCCTCTCTATCACGGATACCATGGTTGCCCTTAGTTTGAAGATGTGCAATCTCCTTACCTATCATACTCTAATACCACCGGGCATTACCTACACATACTGAACAGCTCATGTTATAGACAGAAGCGTGCTACATGGCAGACCAATCAGAACCCATCTCTCAGCATGTCCAGCCCATCTATTATCTCAGCCAATCATGTCTAGTGGGAAGGTTCCTCACATTTTCCGTGGCTAAACCAACTAGATTCGTAATTTAACCATTTTATTTGTATTTACAGATGGAAAACAAGTTTGTTATTAAGGCACATGAAAGTTCATATATTCCAGAAGGCATTTCTGCCAAAAAATGCATTCTTATAAATAAAAAAGTTTACATTCAAATGGCTTTCCTGTGAAGTCGAGATGCGCGACATATGCCTAGTTTCCTGAAACGAGTCACAAATGGACCTACAGCTGGGGTAAGATTCTTCCATCATTCACACACGGTAGACATAGTGTAAACCACCATGTTGTCAACAAAACGCTATCCTCAATGCTTAAGTTGTGATGTGTATGGCTCAATTTGTGGAAATTCTATGATCAGTCATCCTCTTTAATGTTGCGATTCACAGACACACGATGACCCTGACTTGAATGCTGCAACTGAGACGGAATGACGTCGAGGGACACACACAGAGACCCCGAGAATGACTGAACATGGGCTGGATATTTGTGACAATGACCTAAAAGGGGTGCAGAAGCACCCAATTTTAAGTCTATTTCATGGCCAACCATCTCTCTAGCTACCCCTTATTCCACACTATGCCATTATGCCCTTTGGTCCCTCAATTTCAGACACTTTGGAACTCTCCATCTTATCTCTATAAACCCACCCTACCTTAACCCATTTTCCCTATGCTGCTTCCTCCACTTGTTCTTCTTGATTTGATTACATCTAGACTCACCTATGTAATGCTGTCCTCCTGCTTGATCTGGGGTTCAGACTGAATGCAGTGGTAAATGTGCTGCTCACAATTGACAGCAGCAACATGGACCTGTTAAATTGACAAGAAGGGTGTTGATATAGCTGCGTTTAGGCATGGCTCCTTGTTCTGAGTCTGTTAATTGTGTTTCTCATTGTGCTGGAGTTGACCTAGTAATTTATATAAAACCTACCTTAAGCATCCAGTTTCTCCATTTGTAACCCACCCACCAAAATCACAATATGCTGCTTTACATGTTGTATTATTTGTGCTGGCCTAATTCCTAAAATGGGAAACATAGAAGAATCTGTTCGCTCTCGGATAGTAATAATAGTTCATATGGTGTTCTTCGATGTCCCAGGTGTGTGGCATTGATGAATAAATCATTTCATGTTTACTTCAAGTCAGATGCTTATATTTTATGTTATGCATATGTATGCATTGTTTGCTATTTAGATTTCTTTAAAACAATGAAATTGTTGGAGCTCAGGTGTTTGATGTGATTGATGGGTGACTAGGTGCATTCTTGTCAAACAAATATGCTTATTCATTTATTATTTAACAAGTTAGTTCTGAATTTCTTTAATACAGTAGAGCATTCTGACAATTGAAATAGAGTTCACTTCATTCATATAGTTGTTAGAAATGATAAGGGATTAAATATAGACCTAAAGGAGAAGAGGATCTGGTAATAAGGTTAGTTACCTTGTCCAAGAGAGATTTACAGGGTTGTCAAAAAATCTCCACCTACATGAAACCTTGTTTGAAGTTGTTCTAAAATCCCCTATGGGAAAAATTATTGGTGAACTATTGGAACCATTTCCGTGTTTGACCGCTAGGTTTTATGGATATTATGATGTGTCCATTGTGGAGCTCTATAGATCAGAGCAGACACTGTGTTTGCACAGGAATTACCATTGCCATATGGTCATGCATTATACACTATAAAGCAAATTAACCCATAAACAGGTAAAATATTTCTGAAACAAACTTGTGCTTAGTATGCAAATAATGTGTGTTACTGTTTATACAACTCATATGTACATTTGTTTATTCTACTGAAGCAATTAGTTGTGTGGTCCCTGCAATGAGTCTGTTTCGAAATAATCTGTGGGTCATTAAGATTAAGGGCTCTATTTTCGGCTAGCGTTAAGGCGGCACTAGTTTCAAAAGTATGTTTGTTTGTAATTTCGTCATGTAAAAACTGGCGCACTGGCATTTTGCAGCCCCAACGCCAGGTTTGGCAATTTACTTGTCTAACATCAGCACACTAATTTCAGGCAGCGCTGGTAGGGATTATTAAAACCAACCAAAAACTGTTTTTAGTGGTAACGCAGTTGTTTATGTCATGAATTTTGACAGCGGAAACCCAGCCTATCCAGACGAGACGCACAGTGCCCATATGCGCATTAAACAAGAGTAGCCTAATGTGCTTTTGGTGCCTGTATAAATTGTATTTAAAAACATAAAAAAAGTTGTGTTTTTTTCCATTTTGTTTTATTTGGTTAAAAACCAAGCATAGCCTCCCCTCCTCAATTAAGGCTGTTTTTGTCATGCCCAATGCAATCGCAAAGTAGTCAATACTCTCGATAAAGAGTTTGGCTCTTGAGACTGCCTGGAAATAAGTCTTAATCACCAAAGCTTTATTAAAATATAACATTTGAGTGCACTAAAACAGTGAGCTAACGTTCCCTTTTTATCTATGCATTGTAGGCACGCCCACATTATTTTATACATGCAGGTCCCATTATGGACATGCGTAAAATCCTCGCTATGATTTAGGCTACGTGTCCATGCCCATCATGAAATGTGACATGAGAACCTCCGTGAATACTGGTGAACCTCGTATTTAGAAGTTATCTGTAACAATTGCTTCTTTTCCGTTTCAAAAGTTCAAAACCCAAGCCCTTCCTTAGGCCTACTATAACGAAGGCTGGTTCAAAAGCAATCCGTGTCTTTTTTAGGCTGGCGATTTTATGATATCGTTACATTTTACATTTGTAATTGTTTAAAAAACAAACATATTGCTTGTTTTTCGTTTAATTTTATTACAACCAATCTTCTTACACCATGCCCAAACCGCGCGTCCGCATGTGCCATCGTGCGCAAATAGATTTTGTCCCCCCACAACAAACGCGATCCCCACACTCAGGTTGAAATATCAAAACGAACTCTGAACCAATTGTATAACTTTGGGGATAGGTCGAAAAGCATTATAAACATTTATGCAATTTAGCTAGCTTGCAGTTGCTAGCTAATTTGTCCTATTTAGCTAGCTAACTTGTTGTTGCTAGATCATTTGTCCTGGGATATAAACATTGAGTTGTTATTTTACCTGAAATGCACAAGGTCCTCTACTCCGACAATTAATCCACACATTAAACGGTCAACAGAATCCTTTCTAGTCATCTCCTCCTTCTAGGCTTTTTCTTCTTTGGACTTTATACATGGCGATTGGCAACTAACTACTAACTAACTTTCATAATAAGGTGTATTACCAAAACTGACCTCAGTTCATCTTTCAATCACCCATGTAGGTATAACCAATGAGGAGATGGCATGTGGGTATATGCTTCTAAAAGCCAATGAGGAGGTGGAAGAGGCAGGACTTGCATTGCATTCTGCGTTACAAATAGAAGCAACTTCTATTTTAGCGCCTGGCAACGCAGATGCTTGTTGGCGTGTGTGAGCAGTGTGGGTGCAATGGTTGAATAACATGTATGTGTACATTGTGTACAGATCTGTAAGGTGGTTCTGATTATCTTCATAAAACATAGGCCTATTTGGGAGCAGTGTAACGGTGAGTGGACATTCTCCCTTTCTATTTCTACTGAATCTTTGTCCAGCTACTGTGAAAAGTTTGGATTTGCATACAACCCTCCATAGTCTGCGTTGTTTTAATATTATATTGCCTCGGGGAGAAATGATGGTGCCTGTAAGTGTGACATAGCCTATTTAAAACAAGTTTTTTAAAATTCTTTTAAATTTTTAGACCTTATCAATAATGAATTTCATCTTGCTTATTGACAATGTTTGCCATAATGCAATTTACAGTAGGCTTAGCACCTATATCAGTGTTAATGCTATTGAAGCCATGCAATTACTTAGAACAATGTGGACTGCAAATGGGTTCAAGTTAACATATTTACCATATTATTTTGTTTCTGTAAGCCATTTAACACACTATAAAGGACTAACATTGGAATTGGAGTTGATTCGAAGGCAATACATAAAATACTCTAAACACACAACTTGAAACAAACACATACAGTGCCTTCAGAAAGTATTCAGACCCCTTAACTTTTCCACATTTTGTTACGTTCCAGCCTTATTCAAAAATGTATTAAAACACATTATTTCAGCAATCTACACACAATACCCCATAATGACAAAGCCTAAACGGGTTTTTAAAAATGTTAGCAAATTTATTAAAAATAAAACACAGAAATATCTTATTTGCATAAGTAATCACACCCTTTGCTTTGCGGTCAGGTGCATCCTTTTTCCATTGATTATCCTTGAGTTGTAGAAACATCTCGATTGGAGTCTACCTGTGGTATATTTAATTGATTGAACATGATTTGAAAAGGCACACACCTGTATATATAAGGTCCCACAGTTGACAATGCATGCCAGAGCAAAAACCAATCCATGAGGTCAAATGAATTGTCCGTAGAGGTCTGAGACAGGATTGTGTCGAGGCACAGATCTGGGGAAGGGTACCAAAACATTTCTACAGCATTGAAGGTCCCCAAGAACACATTGGCCTCCATCGTTCTTAAATGGAAGAAGTATGGAACCACCAAGACCCTTTCTAGAGCTGGCTGCCCGGCCAAACTGAGAAATGGGGGAAAAAGGTCAAGGGGTCTGAATACTTTCCGAAGACACTGTATTTCGCCATGGAACACGTTCTGATTGGTCAGTGAGGTGCCAAGCCTCGACACACCTACTACTTGTTTATCCATCAAAACCTAGCTCTTTCGCGCCAACGCCAACAAGTGCGCCGATAATTGTGAAAGTGAAAATAGCTAAAATATTTCTTACACACCCCTGAACCTATAGTGCTACCGCCTGTGTTTAGATACCATTTAGTTAGGTTTGTTACAATACAGCGTTTAGTCTATCTGACTGACCACTCCCGCCCACAGCATGGAGAATGCAGACCGCGACTTAGTGATCTCTGCCGGTGCCCGCAGGTCCCACGGGAATGCCACTCTCTATGCCATGTATTTGCATTGTGAGCAGTGTGACTGTGGCATATTTCCTTTTCATTGGTTGGTTGGGATGAATTCATCATTTTGTGATTGGGCCACCCTAGAATCCAATGCAATACACACCAGGGCTGTGTCCCAAATGACACCCTATTCCCCACATATTGCATCCTATGGGTCCTCGTCAAAAGCAAATGCACAAACACTGTCTTTCTCTGTTACCCTTCGCTGCCAAAGATGTGTCTGTCATCTATACCGAACATGTGGCCCCCTTACATTTCTCCACACATCCACTCCACAATTACAAGTTAATGAGATACTGTTTAATTGCCAATTGTCCATTTACTTACATGCCCTCCTTCATTAGAAGATCACAGTGACTGCACAGCGGTGTGCCAGTCACGGAAAGGTTAATTGCAATGAACTGATAAATCGGACCTGACTTATTGATTCACAACCTTCTGCTGCTGCTCTCTGCTCTCCGTCTCTCCGAGTTAGTTTTTGCTCTCTGAATCAGATCTTTAATCTGTTTTACTCAAGTTTCTGTTTAAGTTGGTTTAAAAGTTGTTTTTACAGTGCAAAAGGTTCACTTTCAAGGGGGAAAAAGAGAGGGAAGGGAAATTTAATTATATAGAAGAAAATCTGAATCTCAATACTCACTTCTAAATGGAAATGAACAGAACTCTTATATTTTTATTTATTTTTGATTTCACCTTTATTTAACCACGCAGGCCAGTTGAGAACAAGTTCTCATTTACAACTGCGACCTGGCCAAGATAAAGCAACACAGTGCGACAAAAAACAACATCACAGAGTTACACATGAGTAAACATAAGTACAGTCAATAACACAATAGAAAAATCTATATACAGTGTGTGCAAATGGAGAAAGGAGTTAAGGCAATAAATAGGCCATAGTAGCGAAGTAATTACAATTTAGCAAATTAACAATGGAGTGATAGATGTGCAGATGATGATGTGCAAGTAGAAATACTTGTGTGCAAAAGAGCAAAAAAAGTAAATAAAAACAATATGGGGATGAGGTAGGTAGTTGGATGGGCTATTTACAGATGGGCTGTGTACAGCTGCAGCGATCGGTAAGCTGCTCAGATAGCTGATGCTTAAAGTTAGTGAGGGAGATATGTCTTCAACTTCCTCGATTTTTGCAATTTGTTCCAGTCATTGGCTGCAGAGAACTGGAAGGAAAGGAGGCCAAAGGAGGAGTTGGCTTTGGGGATGACCAGTGAGATATACCTGTTGGAGCGCGAGCTACAGGTGGGTGTTGCTATGGTGACCAGTGAGCTGAGATAAGGCGGAGCTTTACCTAGCAAAGACTTATATATGACATGGAGCCAGTGTGTTTGGCGACAAATGTGTAGCTAGGGCCAGCTGACGAGAGCGTACAGGTCGCAGTGGTGGGTGGTATATGGGGCTTTGGTGACAAAACGGATGGCACTGTGATAGACTGCATCCAGTTGGCTGAGTAGAGTGTTGGAGGCTATTTTGTAAATGACATCGCCGAAGTCGAGGATCGGTAGGATAGTCCGTTTTACGAGGGTATGTTTGGCAGCATGAGTGAAGGGGGCTTTGTTTGCGAAATAGGAAGCCGATTCTAGATTTAATTTTAGATTGGAGATGCTTAATATGAATCTGGAAGGAGGGTTTACAGTCTAGCCAGACACCTAGGTATTTGTAGTTGTCCACACATTCTAAGTCAAAAAACCTTCCGGAGTAGTGATGCTAGTCAGGTGGGCTGGTGTGGGCAGCGATCCGTTGAAGAGCATGCATTTACTTTTACTATAATTTAAGAGCAGTTGGAGGCCATGGAATGAGTATTGTATGGTTTAGAAGCTTGTTTGGAGGTTTGATAACACAGTGTCCAAAGGAGGGCCAGATGTATACAGAATTTTGTCGTCTGCGTAGAGGTGGGTCAAGGAATCACCCGCAGCACGAGTGACATCATTGATATATACAAAGAAAAGAAAGTCGGCCCGATAATTGAACCCTGTTGTACCCCCATAGAGACTGGCAGAGGTCAGGACAACAGGCCATCTGATTTGACACACTGAAATATATCTGAGAAGTAGTTGGTGAACCA
The DNA here is from genome assembly GCF_018296145.1 of Oncorhynchus tshawytscha. Classification (NCBI taxonomy): domain Eukaryota; kingdom Metazoa; phylum Chordata; class Actinopteri; order Salmoniformes; family Salmonidae; genus Oncorhynchus; species Oncorhynchus tshawytscha. The sequence goes on from NC_056435.1 coordinate 19,396,928, forward strand.
GGCGAGGCAGTCATTTGAGAAACCAAGGCTGTTGAGTCTGCCGATAAGAATATGGTGATTGACAGAGTCGAAAGCCTTGGCCAGGTCGATGAAGACGGCTGCACAGTACTGTCTTTTATCAATGGCGGTTATGATATCGTTTAGTACCTTGAGCGTGGCTGAGGTGCACCTGTGACCAGCTCGGAAACTGGATTGCACAGCAGAGAAGGTACGGTGGAATTTGGAATGGTCAGTTATCTGTTTGTTAACTTGACTTTCGAAGACTTTAGAAAGGCAGGGCAGGGTGGATATAGGTCTGTAACAGTTTGGGTCTAGAGTGTCACCCTAGCAGAGACTTGTAGTTGACCTGGAGCCAGTGTGTTTGGCGACGAGTATGAAGTGAAGGCCATCCAATGAGAGTGCACAGGTCGCAGTGGTGGGTAGTATATGGGGCTTTGGTGACAAAACGGATGGCACTGTGATAGGCTGCATCCAATTTTTTAAGTACATGGATTGTTTAAGTTTTGTAGGCTAGGCTACCTATTTCATTATTTAATTTATAGATCAAACCTTAACAGTCATTCTGATCAGTGGTTTAGATTATTGTGTTGCCTTCCAGCAGTTCTGAATTTGCGATGCACCTGACTGTTCACGTTTTTCTATGCAATTTCAACATTTGAAAAGTGTCGGTGTGTACTAGGCTTTTTGATTTAATGTATATGTTACAGCACTTTGCTTTCATTTATAAATATGTTGTAAGGGTAACAAATGATCTGTTCCTGTCTTCAGACCTTTTTAATAGGCTAGATGGGCTATATGGCCTACTACGGTACAGGTCGAATGTGATAGTCTGTCTATAACCAGCCTGAGTAGGCCTACAACTCCATTCCTATTCTATTCAGAGTATAGAGAAATTAATCAAACTGGAAATGAGCTATTATCAGGCTTGTTTAATGCGATGTTTGTCTGGTGAATTTGGAAAAGTCAACCCGCACTCTGCCCCGCCCCACACACTCAGCCAGTATGGAGCTGCTACAGAGTTGTGAGCATACTGCATACTTTTTACTAAACAGAACTTGCTAAATAGAACGCGATGTTGAGTAAATAGTATGCTAGGATGGGTATTTGGATACGGCCAGAGTCTATTATGGAAGGACATGAAAACTGTCTGCAAACAAAGGCAGGCCTTTTTATTCCATTTATCTATAACTGGCGTCCTCACTATCTTTCCTGCAATACAGTCAGTGAACTATGAAAGTAACAATGTTCAATGGTTGTACCAGTTTGAGTTATTTGTGTCACGGGCGGTAAATGTGAAAACTGCCACACACAATTGTGTAGGCTTTTCTGTTATTGCCGTCTTGCCGTTTCCCTGATTTCCAAACACATTTTATTTTCCCCTAATTCTTGTTGAATAATGTCAACGTTGCTTGAGAAATAAGATGCCCCCTATTCGACATGTGCAACATGTGCATTTCCATGTGAATGTGGGAGGCTTCTTGATTCTGATACAAATACAGAGAACAACCTTGGAATTAATAGAAATATCAAAAACTACTTAGTGCTCGACAATCAGGTAAATTTGCAAGTGGCACACCAGGCCAGTGCCAATTGAAAGCTACTGTCCCGAATGAAAACAATTACTGGCCTGGGTCAAGATCTGACTGGAAAGCGAATTACACATTCATAGTTTAAATAGCAGGTGATAATATCTAATTTTGCAGGCTGAGCAAGTAGGATGCAGGATTCATACAGACATTGGCAAGTCATAAACTCAACAGATTAGCGCAACACCCTTCAATTGAAACAGCGGGAAACCAACAAAATCGAAACAGCGGGAAACCAACTAAATCGGCTACATCTCTTTCAAAAAAACGAATCAGAAATCACAGGATAATATGAGAGAATCATAACTTCAATATTTTTCAAGTACCAAATAGCCAAGAGGAAATGTCAGATTTTCAAGGTAGGCTATTCCATGATGACTGAATTGGCATTGCAAATATTCAACCAAGACATTGAACTTTTTAAATACATGGTTTGCATACCCATTCTTGCCTTTGCCTTGACTTGCCTTGATGTTCCAAGATAGCGTAGCAGTAGGACGTGTGTGTTTGTCTTTGTCTTATCCAGTGTTGTATCCCGTGTAAATAGCCGGTCTTTTTCATTTGTATCTTAATCTCACTTTCTATCTACGAACTAAATATTGTGGTACGGTTCTGCTATTTCTATTCCTTATAACTGGAACTTCCATCAGGAGATAGCCAGCTAACTAGCTACCAGTCTTTGTTAGCCACGGCTAGCGGTTTTCACCTTTTTCTCAGTCACCAGCCAGCCTTAACTCGGACAACACCTGCCAGTCTGCACAGCGCGACATCAACCCAGAGCATATCGGACTGCTTCTCTTACCACATCAATGGATTCCTGCCTCTGTCCCGAAACAAGCACCAGCTAGCCTTGAGCTAGCCTCGAGCTAGGCCCATATACCAGCTAATTCTAGGGCTATAATACCTCCTTTGCCAATTGGCCTGGACCCTTTATTGTCGACATGGAGCCCCGCCGATCCATCACGACTGGACTGCCGACGTGATCTCAACAGGCTATTCTGTTATGATATCGCCGAAGAACCGGCCCGCTAGCTTTTCTGAACACTGTGTCCCCTGCTCGCCTAGCGTAGTAGTGACTACCGAACGGCACCCTAACTCACCTATTGCTGCTCTTTTGACCCTACGATCACGCGGCTACACAGCTGATGCCCCCCGGACTGTTTCAATAACATGGTACCTCATTTTTTTTTACCCGTTTCCCCCAGCCTCGAACTCCGGTCCTATATGTACCTAACTGACCCCCTCTGCCCATTCATCGCCATTTACCCGTTGCTGTCTTAGCTCTCCTGATCAACATCTGTGATTGCTTTATGCCTCACTCTAATATCAATATGCCTTGTCTACTGCTGTCCTGGCTGGTTCTTATTGTTTATTTCACTGTAGAACCCTCAGTCCTGCTCAAAATGCCTTAGATGGCTCTTTTGTCCCACCCTACACACATGATGGAGGCTTAACTGGTGCCTCCAGATACGAAACCTCTCTCATCGTCACTCAACGCTTAGGTTTACCTCCACTGTACTCACATCCTACCATACCATTGTCTGTACATTATGCCCTGAATCTATTCTACCACACCCAGAAATCTACTCCTTTTATTCTCTGTCCCCACTGCACTAGAAAACCAGTTCTTATAGCCTTTAGCCATACCCTTATCCTACTCCTCTGTTCCTCTGGCGATGTAGAGGTGCTATCATTTGTTGACTTCTGTAACCGTAAAAGCCTTGGCTTCATGCATGTTAACCAGAAGCCTCCTTAATCAGAAGCCTCCTCCCTAAGTTTGTTTTAGCACACTCAGCCAACCCTGATTTCCTAGCCGCCTCTGAATCTTGGCTTAGGAAGGCCACCAAAATTCTGAAATTTCCATCCCGACCTACAACATTTTCCGCCAAGATAGAACTGCCAAAGGGGGGTGGAGTTGCAATCTACTGCAGAGAGTTCTGTCATGCTATCCAGGTCTGTGCCCAAACAGTTCGAGCTTCTTCTTTTAAAATCCATCTTTCCAGAAATAAGTCTCTCACTGTTGCCGCTTGTTATAGACCCCCTCAGCCCCCAGCTGTGCCCTGGACACAATTCCAGTGGGTCAGAAGTTTACATACACTAAGTTGACTGTGTCTTTAAACAGCTTGGAAAAAATTCCAGTAAACGATGTAATGGCTTTAGAAGCTTCTGATAGGCTAATTGACATAATTTGAGTCAATTGGAGGTGTACCTGTGGATGTATTTCAAGGCCTACTTTCAAACTCAGTGCCTCCTTGCTTGACATCATGGGAAAATCAAAAGAAATCAGCCAAGACCTCAGAAAGAAAATTGTAGACCTCCACAAGTCTGGTCATCCTTGGGAGCAATTTCCGAACACCTGAAGGTACCACGTTCATCTGTACAAACAATAGTACTCAAGTACAAACATCATGGGACCACGCAGCCATCATACCGCTCAGAAAGGAGCTGCATCCTGTCTTCTAGAGATGAACATATTTTGGTGCGAAAAGTGCAAATCAATCCCAAAACAACAGCAAAAGACCCTGTGAAGATGCTGGATGAAACAGGTACAAAAGTATCTATATCCACAGTAAAACGAGTGCTATATCGACATAACCTGAAAGGCCGCTCAGCAAGGAAGAAGCCATTGCTCCAAAACCGCCATAAAAAAGCCAGACTATGGTTTGCAGTTGCACATGGAGACACAGATCATACCTTTTGGAGAAATGTCCTCTGATCTGATAAACAAAAATAGAACTGTTGACCATCGTTATGTTTGGAGGAAAATGGGGAAGGCTTGCAGAAGAACACCATCCCAACCGTGAAGCATGGGGGTGGCAAGCATCATGTTGTGGGGGTGCTTTGCTGCAGGAGGGACTGATGCACTTCACAAAATAGATGGCATCTTGAGTAAGAAATGTACGTGGATATATTGAAGCAACATCTCAAGACATCAGTAAGGAAGTTAAAGCTTGGTCGCAAATGGGTCTTCCAAATGGACAATGAACCCAAGCATACTTCCAAAGTTGTGTCAAAATGGTTTAAGGACAACAAAGTCAAGGTATTGGAGTGGCCATCACAAAGCCCTGACCTCAATCCCATAGAACATTTGTGGACAGAACTGAAAAAGCGTGTGCGAGCAAGGAGGCCTACAAACCTGACTCAGTTTTACCAGCTCTGTCAGGAGGAATGGGCCAAAATTCATCCAACTTATTGTTGTGCTTTGCTGCAGGACGGACTGGTGTACTTCACAATATAGATGGCATCATAAGGAAGGAAAACTTTGTGGATATATTGAAGCAACATCTTAAGACATCAGTCAGGAAGTTAAATCTTTGTCGCAAATGGGTCTTCCAAATGGACAATGACCCCAATCATACTTCCAAAGTTGTGGCAAAATGGCTTAAGGACAACAGAGTCAAGGTATTGGAGTGGCCATCACAAAGCCCTGACCTCAATCCCTTAGAAAATGTGTGGGCAGTTAAATGAAATAGCCTAGTGAGCCACTGACGGGGATGATCGCCTGGCCCAGAGGGATTCGAAAACCTCCCCAGGCCAGCGGGCAGCCATGTAAGTCAAGCCCTGCTACCATTTTAGAAAGTTAACAACGTAAGACAAAATCAAGGTTCAGTAAACAGGTGTAGAGAAATACATTTTTTCACGTTTTTATTCCCTGCTGAAATAACAGGTGCAAATGGCACAGGTGCAAACACTTTGTGACAAAGCTTTTCTCTAACAGGCTCATCAAGAGGCATATTTTGTGCTGGGTGAACAAACACTGTTTTTGATTTTCCCTAATTTTATAATTCATTACAATCTAGTCTGATATTTGATCCAATAGCATACTGTTAGGTCTTTGTGAGATAAAATCACAACCTGGGAGTTTGAGTTAACAAAACCCATTTGTTCCCATAGGATTAGCATTTTCTTCTTACTGAATTACCATCCTCATCAGGGTTGTCTACAAAGCAGAAAAAAACATGTCCAGGATGACCCAAAACAGACCAATACAAGAAAAAACACAAACAAAATGTCTGACTAAAATAAACTACATTTCAGAAGGGTGGCGGTTTGATCAGACACAGTTTCACACTGTCTTTGTCTCTAAGAGGCTTCTTTAATAACGTGGTTGACATGGAGACCCGCAAGATCTGACGCCAAACATGGATGTGGGACCTCCACAGAGAAGCGCAGAACTCTTGATATAAATAGTATGTTGCATGTTAATGTGATGGCCCTCCTGATGCGGAGGGTGTAATGACTGTGAAATGCATCTGAAAGCCAGGGCCATTTTGCCTTGCCGCTTGATATAACAGCTTAATGATACATCCTGACTCCCAGTCAACAAGCGCCGAAGGAGCGGGGTGGTCAGGCCACAGCTGCCGAGATCCTCCCTCCCTCAAACCACCCACCACCCACCCTCACGACAACTAGCCCCAATGAGATCTCTTTATTGATAATGGCACACACTGCCATCTCCATCTTGCCATATCTATTTTATCTCCCCCGTTATATCTCTCTGTCTCTCTTTCCCTCTCTATACTCCTTCCTATCTCCTGGGCCCAGTTATCTATATGGATTTCGCTTATCAGATAGGATTAAATGCATAGAAATAAATGAATAAAAAGGGAGTCCCCATTCAAGTCAATGATTCGTTCGTCATTCCAAAGACTTGAAGGAGATGGATTGGGGCTAAAGCCCTGCGTCAGACTAGCGTCCTGTCCAGGGGGTTCACTTGTACATCAACCTGCCTCACACTAGAGAAACAGGCTCATGCCCCTATGGGCCGTTCTGGCTCGGACAAGGCTTACTTGCCAAGGCCTCCTTACTTTACTTAATATGTGGACACTTTGGCAGAAATGCTGAAATATGTGACTTGTTTCAGGAAACTAGGCGTAAGTAGCGGGTCACTACTTCACAGGAGAGACATTTGAACGTCAACAATTGTTTTAATCAAAATTTGTTTTGGGGCCGAAATGCCTTCTGGAACATGTGAACTTTCAAGTGCCTTAATAACAAAATTGTATGCCATCTGTAAATACAAATAAAATGGTTAAATTACAAGCCTAGTTGGTTTAGCCACAGAAAAAGTGAGCAACCTTCCCACTAGCCATGATTGGCTGAGATATTGAGTGGGCTGAACATGCCGAGAGATGAGTTCGGATTGGTCTGCCAGATAGCATGCTTCTGACTATTTGAGCTGGTCAGTATGTGTAGGTAATCCTGTCTAAAGCGTCTTTAAAAAATATATTTTGCGTAGTAGAACTGCTTAAGTGTTACTCTCTACTTTCTTGGGGAACAAGTTTTGAAATCAGAAGAATTAGATGGAGATGGAGAAAACATCTGTCTAGCTAGCTACATGTTCAGATATTACACGTTTCTAATTTTGACAAAGTCATTTTCATTTCAAGTTCAAGTGTACTGTTAGTTAGCTAGCTAACGTTAGCTGGCTGTCTCGCTAGCTTATGTTATGTGTATAATCTTATTATTCTTATCTCAGAGCCATTTGCTTTGCTAATTATAGCCTAATGTTAGCTAGCTAACATTGAACCTGGTTGGTTAGCTACCTGCAGATTCATGCAGGATAGTAACATCATGAGTTGGGATTATGGTTCATTGTTTACCGAGCTAGCTAGCTCCATATCTTAACAAAAGACTCCACTATGCAAGTAACCATTTCAATGGAATGTTAATGATGTCACTGGGACAACTGTTGATAGATGTAGCTGGTAAATTTGCTCTGGTTATCTACTCCAATTTCAGAGCACTCTCATCTGAGTGTGCCAGAGGGCAGAATAACTGACACATTTACGAATGCTCAACACCTGTTGAATATGGCCGGTGTCAGTAAATGTTGGCAAAAAAACATAAATTGTTGCCAGCAGCACAGTTTCAGTCACCAAAGCTCTGGATAACATCAAAACAGCCTAACCAGCTCTGCTAGGGCGCGTAAAATGGTCAGTGAGCTGTTCTCTCATTTGTGTCTGGAAGTAGCTAGCAAGCTAGCCAACATTAACTCGGATCAACCCTTGGTTGATGGTTGCAGCTAAAGTTTAAGAGGGTGTGAACGATGCTGAATGAGTGTAGACAAAGAAGAGCTCTTCAGTAGGTACCAAAACACTCAAAGGCTTTAATCCAATGTAAAAAACACAATTTAAAATCTTTCTACATAAAACCGAATCAAGGCGGTCGGTCACATATTGCAGTGTATACACCTTTGTTAATCTCTTGGAAAGGAATAGTTCAAATGTCAAAATTGCCATGAATACGCTATCAGTGATCCCTGTTTAATCTGGGGAACATGGTTTCTTTTGATTAGAAGAACTGATGCCTTTTTAAAGTATTTTTAAAGACCAGTGCCTAGGATGTAGCAACAGCACTCGACTACACTCAGACACACTTAAGATAAATGTAGGGGAACTTTCAAAATCTTCTCAAGACTTTGGAAGTTCTTTGCCTTTTATCATCAGAAACCCCAAGGATTTGCATTCCACTCTAATTAACACATTTGAACATCCAAATTGTACTTCCTTATACTATGTCCGAACCCTTGAATTAAGAATTAGACAATGAGAGACGTGTAGCAAAACTGTCAAAAGAAATTAAAGCATTTCATTTGAATATTGTGAATGTTCTGAGAAGACTTTCTTCTTGTTTTCGTGTCTTCGCAAAAGCGCACAGTTTCAAGCCTTTCATGTTGTCAGCTTTGACAAATACGGAGCAATCTTAGACTTGATGACATAATGGTTCACAATCATCTGTCTGATTAACTTATCTGTCAAGAGGTTTATGTTCCATCAAGTAGTTTAATTTTACCCATCACAATCAATACAGTCCATGATAGAAAAGGCCAACAACCACATCATGCTTATATGGGTGGATGAGACTTCGCACCACCTGGAGCAACTGACCATAATCAATACACTGTACTATAAAACAGTGGCACACCTTTCAGAAGGAACCAAAGGTCATTCATTGTCTATTGCAAAATACCTTATTTTAATAACTGTGTGTCATATTGAGACCAAGGGCTCTATTTTAACAAAGCTCTCGTAATGGTACATCTAAGTGCAGGTGGTAGCGCTATAGGTTCAGGTGTGTGTCAGAACGTACTCACTGGCCAATCAGATTAAGCTCCATGGCGAAATATTTGGTTGCTTCAAGTTGTGTATTTATTTTATGTATTGCCTTGGAATCAACTGCAATTCCAGTGTTAGTCCGCCATAGTTTGTTAAATGGATTACAGCAACAAAATAACAAAATGTAGATCTATCTTTGATAAATATGTTAAATGTAGACCTACCTTTGCTCAGCAAGGACTTTGTGTCGGAGGAAACACCATACACCTGGTGACTGTGTCAGTGTGCATGCGCCTAGCCCGCCACAGGAGTCCCTACTGCGCATTAGGACAAGGACATCTCAGCCGGCCAAATCCTGCCCTAACTTAGATGACGCTGGGACAATTGTGCGTTGCCTCATGGGTCTCCCGGTCGCGGTCGGCACGGGTCGTGAACCAGCATCTGTAGAAATGCAGTTTTCACTGCGATGCAGAGTCTTAAACCACTGCGCCACTCGGGAGGTTCCGTCCACAAAATGGTTATCAATTGCCCTGCACAAAGTATCAAAATACTAAAATACTACACAGGACTCTTAAAGAATTTAATTTAAATGTTAATTGTATTTTTTGATCACAGAAACAATGAGGAAAATATGGAAAAAATAAATAAATAATGAAATGTTAATTATATAAAGCAGCCCCTTTAATTATCTGCCAGAGTAGCCCCAATCGGCCCGAGCCCCAAGTAATACATTTGGGCCATTTAACTCTCACCGGAATAGGCCCGAGCCCCAAGTGATACATTTGGGTCAAAAAACTCATACCAGAATCGTCCCGGGCTCAATCCCCGCATCCTAGCCATAAGTAAATACTGCGGAAGGGTGCCCAGACTCGGGCCACATGATGTCAGCTGAGTGTGACGAAATTGCAAACTAACTTGTGTTTGACACAAACTCCGCCTTAACGCCAGCTGAAAATTGATCCTAAAGTCTATTTTTGAAATGAGCTCTGCACAATAAAAACACACAGATCAATACAAAACACAGTAACAATACTAAATAACAAGACTTGATCATAAAAAACTAGCACAATCTTCACAATCTTCCACCACTAATGCTCCAAATTCCCTAAAGGGTACCAGGCCTTCAAGCCTGAGCCTCCTTTGCAACATATTCCACGTCTTTGGAGCATACAAACTAAAAGCGTCTCTCCCTAAATCAGAAGCCACCCTTGGAATACCTCTAGCACTATCCAATCTTGTGCTCTTGTACTGTATTTTATTGTTTTGACCGTGTGTGTGTGTTTTCATCTATCAGTCACTCTTGGATCTTAAATTAATAGTTAATGCAAACAAAACAAAATACATGCTATTTTCAAGTGACCTTGAAATTACTAGCCTGTTTTTAAATATATGTACAGGACCAGTCAAAAGTTTGGACACACCAACTCATTCCAGGGATTTTCTTTATTTTGACTATTTTTCTACATTGTAGAATAATAGTGAAGACATCAAAACTATGAAATAAAACATATGGAATCATGTAGTAACCCAAAAATATATTTTAGATTTTAGATTCCTCAAAGTAGCCTCCCTTTGACTTGATGAAAGCTTTGCACACTCTTGGCATTCTCTCAACAAGCTTCATGAGGAATGCCTTTCCAACAGTCTTGAAGGAGTTCCCAAATATGCTGAGCACTTGTTGGTTGCTTTTCCTTCACTCTTTGGTCCAACTCATCATGAACCATCTCAATTGGATTGAGGTCGGGTGATTGTGGAGGCCAGGTCATCTGATGCAGCACTCCATCACTCTCCTTGGTCAAATAGCCCTTACACAGCCTGGAGGTGTGTTTTGGGACATTGTCCTGTTGAAAAACAAATGATAGTCCCACTAAGTGCAAAACAGATGGGATGGTGTTTATCGCTGCTTAATGCTGTCGTAGCCATGCTGGTTAAGTGTGCCTCAAATCCTAAGAAAATCACAACACTGTCACCGTCAGAATTTTTGAGAATGACACAAATATTAACTTTCACAAAGTCTGCTGCCTCAATTTGTATGATGGCAATTTGCATATACATGTTATGAAGAGTGATCAGATGAATTGCATTAATTGCAAAGTCCCTCTTTGCCATGCAAATTAACTGAATCCCAAAAAACATTTCCACTGCATTTCAGCCCTGCCACAAAAGGACCAGCTGACATCATGTCAGTGATTCTCTCGTTAACACAGGTGTGAGTGTTGACGAGGAGAAGGCTGGAGATCACTCTGTCATGCTGATTGAGTTCGAATAACAGACTGGAAGCTTCAAAAGGAGGGTGGTGCTTGGAATCATTGTTATTCCTCTGTCAGCCATGGTTACCTGCAAGGAAACACGTGCCGTCATCATTGCTTTGCACAAAAAGGGCTTCACAGGCAAGAATATTGCTGCCATTAAGATTGCACCTAAATCAACCATTTCTCTGATCATCAAGAACTTCAAGGAGAGCGGTTCAATTGTTGTGAAGAAGGCTTTGGGGTGCCCAAGAAAGTCCAGCAAGCGCCAGGACCATCTCCTAAAGTTGATTCAGCTGCGGGATCGGGGTACCACCAGTACAGAGCTTGCTCAGGAATGGCAGCAGGCAGGTGTGAGTGCATCTGCACGTGCAGTGAGGCAAAGACTTTTGGAGGATGGCATGGTGTCAAGAAGGGCAGCAAACAAGCCACTTCTCTCCAGGAAAAACATCAGGGACAGACTGATATTCTGCAAAAGGTACAGGGATTGGGCTGCTGAGGACTGGAGTAAAGTCATTTTCTCTGATGAATCCCCTTTCCGATTGTTTGGGGCATCCGGAAAAAAGCTTGCCCGGAGAAGACAAGGTGAGCGCTACCATCAGTCCTGTGTCATGCCAACAGTAAAGCATCCTGAGACCATTCATGTGTGGGGTTGCTTCTCAGCCAAGGGAGTGAGCTCACTCACAATTTTGCCTCAGAACACAGCCATGAATAAAGAATGGTACCAACACATCCTCCAAGAGCAACTTCTCCCAACCATCCAGGAACAGTTTGGTGACAAACAAATGCCTTTGCCAGCATGATGGAGCACCTTGCCATGAACAAAACCTCGATATTTTGGGACCATGGCCAGGAAACTCCACAGACCTTAATCCCATTGAGAACTTGTGGTCAATCTTCAAGAGGTGGGTGGACAAACAAAACCCCACAAATTCTGACAAACTCCAAGCATTGATTATGCAAGAATGGGCTGCAATCTGGCCCAGAAGTTAATTGACAGCATTCCAGGGAGGATTGTAGAGGTCTTGAAAAAGAAGGGTCAACACTGCAAATATTGACTCTTTTCATCAACTTCATGTAATTGTCAATAAAAGCCTTTGACACTTATGAAATGCTTGTAATTATACTTCAGTATTGCATAGTAACATCTGACAAAAATATTAGCAGTTGGTTAGGAGCCCGTAAAACGCTAACCATCACCTCCGGCGACATTATATGCCATTATAGTATTGTATAGCTTTGGAATCGTGAAATTACATACTTTTGAGGAAAATAGGCACGTTTCTCGAAATATACACTGACTTTGAGAAGGGATTGCGTGACAATTATCTTAGCAATCGCGTAACGCGACATGACAACGTGAACGCAATTGGTCAACAGTCTGCTGGGTGGGGTGTTATACGTTACTTCATAAATTTGATTCCTATCTCGTTTCTATAATGTTTCTGGCAACGGCAGAAATGCAATGCACGCTGGACTAAAGAGGCAGACAAATAGGAAAAATGTGCTGGACTCTAAATTACACATTTCTCAAGGTAGTGATATTGCAAAAATATGATCAATAGCGCATTCGCGAGAAGACATTCTCCTGAGTTATGACATTGGCCAGTAATGAAATCCAATGGTGGAAAAAGCACCCAATTGTCATACTTGAGTAAAAGTAGAAGTAACTTAATAGAAAATGACTCAACTGACTCCTTAAGTAGTACTTTAAAGTATTTTTTACTTAGGTACTTTACACCACTGTTGAAATCGTACACGAATGATAGATGTTTTTGCAATCTAAAAGTTGTGTTAACTAACCTCCAGACGAGCTTCAATGCCATTACAACTCTCCTTCCGTGGACTCCAACTGCTCTTAAATGCAAGTAAAACTAAATGCATGCTCTTCAACCGATTGCTGGCCGCACCTGCCCGGCCGTACAGCATCACTACTCTGGACGGTTCTGACTTAGAATATGTGGAAAACTACAAATACCTAGGTGTCTGGCAAGACTGTAAACTCTCCTTCCAGACTCACATTAAGCATCTCCAATCCAAAATTAAATCTAGAATCAGCTTCCTATTTCGCAAAAAAGCATCCATCACTCATGCTGCCAAACATACCCTCGTAAAACTGACCATGCTACGATTCTCGATTTCGGCGATGTCATTTACAAAATAGCCTCTAACACTCTACTCAACAGACTGGATGCAGTCTATCACAGTGCCATCCGTTTTGTCACCAAAGCCCCATATACTGCCCACCACTGTATGCTCTCGTTGGCTGGCCCTCGCTTCATACTTTTGGGGTGGCAGCGTAGCCTAGTGGTAAGAGCATTGGACTAGTAACCGAAAGGTTACAAGATCAAATCCCTGAGCTGACAAGGTACAAATCTGTCGTTCTGCTCCTGAACAAAGACGTTAACCCACTGTTCCTAGGCCGTCACTGAAAATAAGAATTTGTTCTTAACTGACGTGCCTAATTAAATAAAGGTAAAATAAAAATACTCGTCACCAAACCCGCTGACTCCAGGTCATCTACAAGTCTTTGCATATCAGAGCAAAAACCAAGCCATTTGGACGAAGGAATTGTACGTAGAGGTCCAAGACAGGATTGTGTCGAGGCACAGATCTGCAGCATTGAAGGTCCTAAGTCAACTAAGTGTGGAACCACCAAGACTCTTCCTAGAGCTGGCCCCCGGCCAAACTGGGAAATTGGGGGAGAAGGCCCTTGGTCAGGGAGGTGACTAAGAACACGATGGTCACTTGACAGAGTTCCAGTTCCTCTTTAGAGATAAGAGAACCATCCAGAAGGACAACCATCTCTGCAGCATTCCACCAATTAGGCATTTATGGTAGAGTGGCCAGGCGGAAGCACATGACAGCCCGCTTAGAGTTTGCGAAAAGGCACCAAAAGGAGTCTCAGACCATGAGAAACAAGATTCTCTGCTCTGATGAAACTCTTTGGCCTGAATGCCAAGCGTCACGTCTGGAGGAAACCTGGCACCATCCCTATGGTGAAGCACGGTGGTGGCAGCATCATGCTGTGGGGATGTTTTGCACCGGCAGAGACTGGGAGACTAGTCAGGACCGGGGGAAAGATTAACGGAGAAAAGTACAGAGAGATCCTTGATTAAAACCTGCTCCAGGGTGCTCAGGACCTCAGACTGGGGTGAAGGTTCAACTTCCAACAGGACAATGACCCTAAGCACACAGCCAAGACAAGGCAGGAGTGGCATGAGGACAAGTCCCTGAATGTCCTTGAGTTGCCCAACCAGAGCCTGGACTTGAACCCGATCGAACATCTCTGGAGGAACGTGAAAAAAGCTGTGCAGCAACGCTCCCCATCCAACCTGACAGAGCTTGAGAAAATCTGCCGAGAAGAATGGGAGGAACTCCAAATACAGGTGTGCCAAGCTTGTAGCGTCAGACTCGAGACTGTAATCGCTGCCAAAGGTGCTTCAAAAGAGTACTGAGTAAACAGTATGAATACTTATGTAAATGTGATATTTAATTTCTAAAAACCTGTTTTTGATTTGTCATCATTGTGTATAGTGTGTAGATTGATGAGGAAAAAATACATGTAATACATTTTAGAACAAGACTGTAACGTAGCAAAATGTGGAAAAAGTCAAGGGGTCTGAATACTTTCCAAATGCACTTTATGTTACAAACATAGTGATATAAGTTTTGTAGACTTTACCCTTTGCCAAAGTTTTAAAAAATGGTGTTGTTTTAGAAGGAGTGCAAAGGCGAATTGAGTTATTGCACATGCTCAATTTACAGAGTAGACATTCCCCAATGGAAATATGCACGTGTACTAGAACACACCAATAGGATCTTGTCTCTGCCCACCTCCTTGCTTGTTCTGCACACTATGACTTATTTGTTCCCCTTTATAAACAACGGGCTGTGGTCTTCTTGGTTTAGTTATAAAAATCTTTGCTATAACGGTACCTGTATGCAACTGTCTAGCTAGCTAGCTTTATAGCTAACAAAGCTAGCAATGAGAACAACTTGTTGTTACAGTTGAGAACATTGGGTATGTACATGTAGCTATCTTGGCTTTTTAACTATAGATGCTTAGTGTTGAATGGATTATGATGATTCACACAGACAGACCACTTTCAAAATAATCCTTCCCACTTGGCCAGACTGATTTAGTCACAGAAGACAGCTGTGTCGATACCAGCAGCTGTATTCAGGACAGCTACAATGTGCATGTTGTTCATGATGAAACGTTAGTAAATCCAATGGATCTTTCAAATATCTGGCTAGACAAGATTCTGTATTTTCTCTGTGTCTAAATATCTTTGTGATTTTACATATTATTGATATTTATAGATTGCAAACAAGTTTTTTTTATCAAGGAACATGAAAGTTCAAGAAGGCATTTCAGAAAAAAAGACATTTTGCCTCTCCTGTGAAGTAGTGACAGTCCATCACAGCTTACTGTAACGGGTCACATTTGTTGGGGCAGAGAAAGGGAAGTGCCACCTTTCAGAGATTTGACCGTTTTCCAGAACTTAGCTTACAGTCAGGGTGTTTACATAGTAATCAGATTTGGCCTTTCTAATCACTGTTACTCATAGTAATATTGATTACTATGAGTTGCCTAAAAGACTGCCAAGTCCTAAGCAGCAGCTCTCTTGTGTATAACTTCAGATAAATCAGAAGTGAACGAAGCATAGAGCCCCACGTTGGAGGTGTCATAATACCCATGAAACATTTTTTGTATTTCTTTTTGATGTATTATATTTAAAAAAACAGGGTCTCTGGTGGCACAGCTAGCGCTGCGATGCAGTGCCCTAGACCACTGTGCCACCCGGGAGGGTGCCTCACTGCTTTTTGACACAATGCCCACTTAACACGGAAGCACCAATGTGTCAGAGGAAACAGCGTACACCTGGCAACCATGTCAGTGTGCACTGCACCCTTCCCGTCACAGAGGTGTGCGATGGGACAAGGAAATCCCTGCCGGCCAAACCCTCCACTAACACTGGGCCAGGTGTGACAGAGCCTGGACTCGAACCCAGAATCTCTAGTGGCACAGTGCCTTAGACCACTGCGCCACTCGGGAGGCCACCCATAAAACATAGTAGACAAACAGGGAAATGGTTCCAATTGTTTTTCTACCATAAATGTTTCCCATAGGGAATTTTAGAAACACTTAAAATAAGGGCTGTATTTCATGTAGGTTTACCCTGGCGTTATGAGTTGGGATTATGGTTAATTATTTAGCTAGCTAGCTACATGTCTAAAGATTAAGACTCCACTATGCAAGTAACTATTTCAATGGAATGTTTATGATGTCACTGTGCTCTGGCTATCTACTCCGATTTCAGAGCACTCTCGTCTGAGTGTGCCAGAGCGCAGAATAACTGACGAATTTAAAAACGCTCAACACCCATTGAATATAGCCAGTGTCAGTAAACGTTAGGAAAAAAAGCGTAATTAAATTGTCGACAGCAGCACAGTTGCACTCTGGATAAAATAAAAACAGCCTAACCAGCACTGCTAGTGTGTGTAATATAGTCAGTGAGCTGTTCTCTCATTTGTGTCTGGAAGTAGCTAGAATGCTAGCCAACGTTAACTTCTTGGATATAGGGGGCGCTCTTTTAATTTATGGATTAAAAAACGTTTCCGTTTTAAACAAGATATTTTGTCACGAAAAGATGGTCGACTATGCATATAATTGACAGCTTTGGAAAGAAAACACTCTGACGTTTCCAAAACTGCAAAGATATTGTCTGTGAGTGCCACAGAACTAATGCTACAGGCGAAACCAAGATGAAATTTCATACAGGAAGTGCCCCAGATTTTGAATGCGCTGTGTTCCAATGTCTCCTTATATGGCTGTGTATGGCTCACGAATGAGCTTAGACTTTCTGTCGTTTCCCCAAGGTGTCGACAGCATTGTGACGTATTTGTAGGCAAATCATTGGAAGATTGACCTTAAGAGACTACATCTACCAGGTGGCCGCTTGGTGTCCTCCGTTGCAATTATTGCGTAATCTCCAGCTGTGTGTATTTTTCGTTTGCTTCGAGGAGAAACACAGCTGCCACAAATGATTTATCATCGAATAGATACGTGAAAAACACCTTGAGGATTGATTCTAAACAATGTTTGCCATGTTTCTGTCGATATTATGGAGTTAATTTGGTAAAAAGTTTGGCGTTGTAGAGACTGCATTTTCGGATTTTTTTCTTAGCCAAACGTGATGAACAAAACGGAGCGATTTCTCCTACACAAATAATATTTTTGCAAAAAATGAACATTTGCTATCTAACTGAGAGTCTCCTCATTGAATACATCCGAAGTTCTTCAAAGGTAAATTATTTTATTTGAATGCTTTTCTTGTTTTTGTGAAAATGTTGCCTGCTGAATGCTAGGCTTAATGCTATGCTAGCTATCAATACTCTTACACAAATGCTTGTGAAGCTATGGTTGAAAAGCATATTTTGAAAATCTGAGATGACAGTGTTGTTAACAAAAGGCTAAGCTTGTGAGTGAATATATTTCTTTCATTTCATTTGCGATTTTCATGAATAGTTAGTTAACGTTGCGTTATGGTAATGAGCTTGAGGCTATAATTACGCTCCCGGATACGGGATTGTTCGACGCTAGAGGTTAACCAGTTAACTTGGGTGCTTAACTGCTGTTGTTAGGTCAGAACGCTCCGATGAACCCTATTCCTCGGCCAGAGTGTCAGTGTGCGCTCCGAGTGCGAAACGCTCTGAATATACTAACGTAACAGCCAATCTGACAACACTGTGAATTTACGAACGCCCAGAGCACACTCTGGCACTCTAGACTAAATTCATGAACAAACCCATTGTATCAACCAGCCTTTAGTCTTGACATTTTTAGCTGTTTAATACATGGCCTCACATGTGAATCCTTAAAGAGATGGGCGGGGCTAAATCTTAAAAGGGTGTGAACAATGCTGAATGGGTGTAGACAAAGAAGAGCTCACCAGTAGGTCCCAAACAATCAAGGGCCATTTTCTCAAAAGTGAGGTTACAAGTTTATCAACTTTCAAAGCAGAATTACTTTCCCCTTGTTCCTCAACTGTAGTGTATAATATACCATTTTCTAGCTCTGAGTCTCTACTTTTATCCAATGTTAAAAACACTATTAGTAGTTTTGCTACATAAACCAAATCAAGCCGGTCGGTCACAAATACATCTCCTGCAGCGCATGAAATGCTCTACTTTTCCTCTGAACAGGGAAGCCTCCATGAGAAGAGACATAGTTTATCGTTAGCAGCAGTGGGATTGTGGGATGTAGCGTGTGATGGATATTCACAGTGTGCTTGTCCTCTCCACTCTACAAGCTAAGGTGGACGTGGGCATGCTAAGTTCGGTGTTAGATAGGTGTCAGGTGCCTCGGTCTGGCGGGATTGGCTGTCCTGTGTGTTGTTGAGACTGGTGGGCGTGTGTGTGTGTGTGTGGTGTGTGTGTGTGTGTGTGTGTGTGTGTGTGTGTGTGTGTGTGTCAGGTAAGCAGCAGTGTGACGAGGCTGCTGCATGCTGTCAGCAGGCCCATGTCAGGCCAACATGCCAGTGATGGCTGTCATAGGGATACGGGGCCGTGGGCAGCCAACTGAACCAGAGGACTCTGCTCCGTTCCACTAGAGTGCCTGAGTCTGCAGCCCCGGCCGACCCAGCCATCAATCACTCCCATCCCGACCCACCACACACCACTGAGGCCCTGCTCTTCTGGGTGGGGGGGCATCCTCTCCCAAACAACCTCCCTCAAACAATCACAGGACTATTTTTCATTTAGTACTACTGCTGCTCCTATCAGAACCTTTTGTGGGTTCAAAGTAAATTAGACTGTTTCTCTCTCTCCCTGACTCTTTGTCCTCTGCCTTTGAACAGTTCCAACCCTGAGTGCTAAGAGGAGAATTCGAAGACAAGTAGCCTGATTTCTTCCCCATTTTTTTCCCTTCCCAAGTCCAATTTAAAAACTTTTCCTGCAAAGCTCATCTTTTACACCCCCACATAACCTCCTGATCAGTCTGGAAGAGCACACCGATTTTCTGGTGTGGAGTGATTACCACGGCAAATTCTACCAGATAATAGGAAGAGATTAGGGATCATTAAACTGAGATAACAGTGGAGGTAATTCATATTGCCCTCGTGCCCAGTGACAAGAGAGAGGCATCTTCCCAGGTATTCTCTCGTCTCTCAATCAAGACAGATATCTACCTGCCTAAGGAGAAAATTACACATTCTTTCTTTCCCTTTTTGTCCCCCGTGGTGCAACTTCATCTCCATTGTCTGTTTTTCATAGTTGTTCAGCTGAACGTGATAGATTCAGGAGTCGGATATTGATTATATGCAGGCTTGGGCTGGAAAAGTACAAAAATTACCATCTTGAGGTAGATTCAACTAGGTAAGTTCAACTAAAAGAGAGGGACACCATTTTTGCCATTATCTATATAACGGGTAATCAACAATATTTTTTTTTCGAATGGATGGTCGGAGGACTGGAACATAATTAAAATAATTTGTAAACTGCAAATTGACCACAACTAAGACCCAAAATAAAATGTAGTTGAAAATAACCATAATTTCATACCTTGATTACATTGAGACTAGATGTGGGAATACTTGGGAACAAGATTTCCTAAAATAAACATGTTTTGTTTCGTCTTTTTTTTAAACGCAAAACTAAAATCCCCCAAAATCTTGTCCTGTTGCAGACCCCTGATCTATATCATTCATTCTATTAAAACTCAAACTGAGAAAGATTAGTTATCAACTGCTAGTCTCTCAAAGAGTAAAATTACTTTCATTACGTTCTCTCATAGACAAAACAACAGAGCACCTTGAGAGGTCTGTACATGCAGCCATACAAACGTTTGCACGCACACACACTCTGCCGAGACCCAGGGGAGGTGTACTAGCCTGCATACTAATCTGTAAGGCTGGCCCCCTGTTGAGTCCCTCTCTGTCTCTGATATATCTGGGTATCTTAACTACCGTCCGTCTACTGGCCCTTGTGACAGCCGCATAATATAAATATCCAGCCGTCTGACTTGAGTAATGAGGCATAATAAATACTTCAGGATCTGGATACAGATGAAAAAACAAGAGCAAGCCAAGTGATAGAGAGTTAAACAATAACACAGTAAAAGTCTACCAAAAGTCTACCTGTGAGGAAATAGCAGTTTCAATTTTTTCATTTTAAATGCACTTGGATCAGTCCCCGTGAAGCACATTGATTTGAGGGGAAGGCTGCCACTGTGTTGCGGTCCCAGGGAGACAGGAGATGCACTTATTCCCCGGCTCCGTTTGGGAGTTGGGATGGACCGCTAATCGCTTACCCACCGTGCGGATCCTTAGGTGTAGCAGTTAAACGGTTGAAGGAGGCTGACATGCTCTCCAGATTTCAGCTACGACACAGAAATATCCAGCCCATTTAAGGCTTGGCTTGTTGTGCGTGAAGAATACGTTTCCTGGCTCTTCCTAGTGCTCTTCCTCCATTCCGAGATGTCACACGGACTTCCCCAAAGTGGAATTGGAAATGTAGGTGTTAAGGAGAAATGTGAGAAAAATGGGCAAATCCAATAAGTGAATAAAGCACTCACAACATGCACACAAATACACACACAAGGAATATCATGCTCCTAAATACAAAAACACAAAGTTCTGGAGGTGAATATTGTTTGAATACTCCGAGATGCATTCAGAGACTTCAAAGGTGAATGTACTGTAATAGATCACTTTTTAAAGTGTAAAATTGTTAGATATTGTAGCGGCATCAACAACAGATGTGTAAAACCTTTGCGATGTCTACTACAGAATCTACCTTTCATACAGAGGAACACAAACACAAAATGTTCTGGAGGCAATATTGTTTGAAAACCTTTAGATGCATTTAGAGACTACACATGGGTTTTATGTCTATCTTTAGCTAACTTCATCATCAGCAACAACAACAACAACAGATGTGTCAGAACTTTGCAATAGATAGTGCCGAAATGGCCTTTCATACATAAGTTCTGTGAGAACTTCCTATTTCAACAACTTATAAAAGTGTCATATAGGGGTGTTTGTGTCACCTTAGCTCTCTAGATAGCATTGACAACATTAAGTAACTTTCCAGAGGGTTGTTGATTCAAATTGTCATGAATGTATCCTATTCTGCTATTTGCAAATAACTTCAACTGATGTCCATCTAGCTTTCTATTAGAGGAAGCAAGCTAGCTGTATTTACGGTGTAATAGCATGACCTAGTATGAATGAGAGGAGAGCGATAGAGAGAAAGGGGGAAGAGAAAGAGAGGGGAGGTATAGAGAGACAGAGAGAAAGGAAGTGGTCTGTGGAACAGAAAAGCAAGCGAGAGATAGACTGAGGCACAGATACAATGAGGGATAGAAAGAGAGAGACTGGAGTCTGTGAGTGAAGGCTGGCCTCTGATCATAGCTGTCTGCCCGTGCTATTCCTGATTAGCATCTCCTCCTGAATATTCCATTTATTACCCGCCTTCAAGCCCCCACTAAAGCCTGCATTATGGATGACCATGGAACTGAGACTTAGTCATTCTCTAAGAGCTAGCCTTCGAGCACACCAAACCCCCTCGTCGATATTATAGTGTCTCCCACCTCTGTCTTGGGTTCTTTTTCTTTTTCAAGCCATACGTGTACACAAATGTTGCTCTGTCGGCTAGCGTTACCTACAGCTGCAGCTTTGGCAGACCTGAAATGAGGCTTAAGCTCGTGTATGAGATTAGGCTATTGATTTGTGTAACCTCAAACATAAAAGCTCTCCTTTTCAACAACTCCGCATTGTGTTGTGCATAGGCCCTTAGCAGTGGTATATTGGCCATATTGTTTATTTATTTAACTAGGCACGTCAGTTAAGAACTTATTCATATTTACATAGACGGCCTACCACGGACAAACCCGGATGACACTGGGCCAATTGTGCACCACCCTATGGGACTCCCAATCACAGCAGGTTGTGAAACAGCCTGTAGTCGAACCAGGGTCTGTAGTGATGCCTCTAGCACTGAAATGCAGTGCCTTAGACTGCTGCGCAACTCGAGAGAAAATATACACTGAGTGTTGAACACATTAAGAACACCTACTCTGTCCATGGCATAGACCAGGCCTTGGTAAAGGCCGGAATGGCGGCCCGACCTGATTCAGTACAGCCCGTGGAATCATGCTGAGATCACATGAAGAATTTGCGATGGTAAAGTTTAGAAAAACATATTTGTTATTCAAATTAAAAGCCCAATGAATGCTCATCATTGTGGAATGATTTAACTCCCACTGTGTCACGGAGCTAGGAGCTACCTTCGGTGGAAGTCGTGACAGTAACCCCCCCCTGACAATAAAGACAGCAGAAAAGGAAAAGGGAATCGGTGGCAGCTAGTAGACCGGTGATGACGAGCGCCGCCCGAACAGGAAGAGGAGCCACCTTCGGTGGAAGTCGTGACAGTAAACCCCCCCTGACGCGCGGCTCCTGCAGCGTGCCGACACAAGCCTCGAGGGCGACCCGGAGGACGAGGCACAGGGCGATCCGGATGGAGGCGATGGAAATCCCTCAGCAGTGATGGATCCAAGATGTCCTCCACCGGTACCCAGCACCTCACCTCCGGACCAAACCCCTCCCTGTCCACGAGGTACTGTAAGCCCCTCGTGGACAGGGAGGCCCCGCGTCTAGAGTCCAGAATGGAACGTACCGTGTACGCCGGGGGCCCCTCGATGTCCAGAGGGGGGCGGAGGAGACCTTCCTGCAGGGGACCAGCTACCACCACCCTGAGGAGAGACACATGAAACGAGGGGTTAATACGGTAGTAAGAAGGGAGCTGTAACCTATAACACACCTCGTTTATCCTCCTCAGGACTTTAAATGGCCCCACACATTGTGGCCCCAGCTTCCGGCAGGGCAGGCGGAGGGACAGGTTTCAGGTTGAGAGCCAGACCCGATCCCCCGCTGCGAACACGGGGGCCTCACTGCGGTGGCGTCAGTGCTCCTCTTCTGCCGCCCACCAGCTTGTTTGAGAGGTTCCTGGACGACTCTCCAGGTCTCCTTTGAGCGCTGCATCCACTCCTCCACAGCAGGAGCTTCAGCCTGGCTCTGATGCCACGGTGCCAGGCCCAGCTGGTAGCCCAACACGCACTGGAAAGGCGACACTGGAAATGTTCGTGGAGGAGTGGCGGAGTGAGTTCTGAGCCATCACCGCCCATGGGACATACCTCGCCCATTACCTGGCCGGTCCTGGCAATACGACCGCAGAAACCTACCCACATCCTGGTTCTCTCTCTCCACCTGCCCATTAGTCTTGGGGTGGAAACCCGAGGTCAGGCTGACAAGAGATCCCCAGATGCTCCATAAACGCCCTCCAAACTCGGGATGTGAACTGGGGACCCAGATCAGAAACGATGTCTTCAGGCACTCTGGAGTGCCGGAAACAGGGCCTCCGCAGTCTGTAGGGCCGTAGGGAGACCGGGCAACGGGAGGAGACGGCAGGACTTAGAAAACCGATCCACAACGACCAGGATCGTAGTGTTGCCCTGAGACTGGGGTAGGTCGGTGAGAAAATCCACGACAGATGAGACGTTGTGGAACGGGGAGGGGCTGTAAGTTCCCTCTAGGCAGGTGTCTAGGAGCCGTACTCTGAGCGCACACCAAACAGGGGGAAACATAAAGCCTCACGTTCTTAGCTAAGGTGGGCCACCAGTACTTCCCCCAAAGCCCCCGCACTGTCCTCTTAATACCCGAAGATTGTAGCGTACGGGCCCACCAAATCAATTGGTCACGAACACCAAGCGGCACGTACTGAAGACCCGTTGGACAATGTGGGGGCGCAGGTTCCGACCGTAACGCCCGCTCGATGTCCGCGTCCACCTCCCATACCACCGGTGCCACCAGACACGAAGCTGGAAGGATGGGAGTAGGGTCGATGGACCGCTCCTCGGTATCATAGAGATAGGACAGTCGGCCTTAGTGTTAAGGGAACCTGGTCTATAGGAGATAGTGAACCTAAATCTGGTTAAAAAAAACATGGCCCACCTTGCCTGACGAGGATTCAGTTTCCTCGCTGCCCGGATATACTCCAGATTCCGGTGGTCAGTCCAGATGAGGAAAGGGTGCTTGGCCCCCTCAAGCCAATGTCTCCACACCTTCAGAGCCTTGACCACAGCTAACAACTCCCGGTCCCCCGCGTCATAGTTTCGCTCTGCCGGACCGAGCTTCCTCGAAAAGAAAGCGCAGAGGCGGAGCTTTGGTGGCGTGCCCGAGCGCTGTGATAGCACGGCTCCAACCCCAGCCTCAGACGTGTCCACCTCTACAATGAATGCCAAAGAGGGGACCCGATGAGCCAACACGGGAACGTCAGTAAACGGCGCCTTCAGACGACAAAAGGCTCTGTTCGCCTTCGCAAACTACCTTAACCGCACCGGCCCCCCCTTCAGCAGTGAGGTAATGGAAGCTGCCACCTGGCCAAAACCCTGGACAAACCTCCGGTAGTAATTGGAAAACCCTAAAAACCACTGCACCTCCTTTACCGTAGTCGGAGTCGGAAAATTACACACGGCTGTAACGCGGTCGCACTCCATCACCACCCCAGAGGTGGAAATATGATAACCCAGGAAGGAAACGGCTTGTTTGGAGAACACACATTTCTCAGCCTTGACGTACAGGTCATGCTCCAGCAGACGCCCAAGTACCTTGCGCACCAGAGACACATGCGCGGCGCGCACGGCGGAATAGATCAGGATATCATCGCCATATACCACCACACCCTGCCCGTGCAGGTCCCTGAGAATCTCGTCTACGAAGGATTGGAAGACGGCTGGAGCATTCTTCAACCCATACGGCATGACGAGATACTTATAATGGCCAGATGTGGTACTAAACGTGGTCTTCCACTCATCTCCCTCCCGGATACGCACCAGATTATACTCGCTCCTGAGGTCCAGTTTTGTGAAAAAGCGCACTCCGTGAATTGATTCCACCGCCGTAGCGATGAGAGGTAGCGGGTAACTAAACCCCACTGTGATGGAATTTAGACCTATATAATCAATGCACGGACGCAGACCTCCCTCCTTCTTTTTCACAAAAAAGAAACTCAAGGAGACGGGTGACGTGGAGGGCCGGATGTACCCCTGTCCCAGAGATTCAGTGACATATGTATCCATTGCCACTGTGTCCTCCTGTGACAACGGGTACATGTGACTCATGGGAAGTGCTGCGTTTACCTGGAGATTTATCGTGCAATCCCCTCGTCGATGAGGTGGTAATTGGGTTGCCCTCTTTTTACAGAAGGCAATAGCCAAATTGGCATATTCAGAGGGAATGTGCACAGTGGAAACCTGGTCTGGACTCTCCACCGTTGTGGCACCGATGGAAACCCCCCTACACCTACCTGAACACCCCTCTGACCACCCCTGGAGAGCCCCCTGTTTCCACGAAATCCTGGGATTGTGACTAGCCAGCCAGGGAATCCCCAGCACCACTGGAAACGCAGGTGAATCAATAAGGAACAGACTAATCTGCTCCCCATGATCCCCCTGCGTTATCATGTCCAGTGGAACCGTGGCCTCCCTGACCAGCCCTGACCCTAACGGTTGGCTATCTAGGGAGTGCACGGGGAAGGGTAGATCTAACGGCACCAGCGGAATCCCTAGCCTACGTGCGAGTCCGCGATCCATAAAGTTCCCAGCTGCGCCTGAATCGATTAGCGCCTTATGCTGAAGAGAGGGAGAAAACTCAGGGAAAGAGATTAGTAAAAACATGTGACTAACAGGGAGCTCTGGGTGAGTCTGGTGCTGACTCACCTGGGGTGACCGAGAAGTGCTCTGCCTGCCCTCAACTCCCATACGAGCTCCTCCAGCACCGATCGGCAGTGTGTCCTCTCCGACCACAGTTGGTGCAGGAGGAACCTCCTCCTCCGGATCCCTTCGATCCGGCCCCCCCCAACTCCATAGGTGTTGGAGCGGGAGGGCCGGCAGGTGGAACTAACAGGACCCGTTCTGGATGCCCACAGGCAGCTAGCAGGTTGTCCAGTCGTGTTGACATGTTTATGAGCTCGTCGAGGGAGAGGGTGGCGTCCCGACAAGCTAGCTCCCTGCGGACGTCCTCCCGGAGGCGACACCGGCAGTGGTCCATCAGGGCCCTGTCGTTCCAACCCATTCCAGCGGCCAAGGTCCGGAACTCCAGCGCGAAGTCCTGCGCGCTCCTCGTCTCCTGCCTACGGTGGAACAGCCATTCTCCGAACTTTGGGTAGTGGTCCCTTGCAGAGTCCGGACTGTTCCAGACAGTGTTGGCCCACTACAGGGCTCTACCCGTCAGACAGGAGACGAGGACGCTCAAGTTCTCCTCACCAGAGGGAGTCGGGCGAACGGTAGCCAGGTATAGCAAAAATCCCTTGCACCCAGCCACTGCTCCATCGTACTCCCTCGGGGGCGCGAGACGAAGAGCGCTGGATCCGGACGCCGCCGGAGGCGAGTTGAGTTGACGAAGGAGGCGCTGGAGGCGAGGTAGGGAGACCACTCCTCTCCCATTGGTCCATTATCTCCATCATCTGGTCCAACGCTGACCCGATGCGGTGCAGGATGGCCGTGTGATGAAGGACACGCTCCTCCATAGATAGGAGAGGGGTTGCAGCTGCTCCTGCTGACTCCATGCTTTGGTGCGGGCTTCTGTCACGGAGCCAGGAGTGGTGGGTGCGGAGTCAGGCGCAGAGAGCAGAGGGTTTTGGGTTTCCGTAATTTATTCCGGACAGAACAAGGTCACGCCAAATAACAATAGGCGATAAATACTGACCTAACCAAAACAGGACACCTAAACAGTCCAACAAATAAACAAACGCAACCATCCACACACAGAACAGAAAATAAGCCCGCACAAAAGCAGGCGGGCATAAACGGCTTAAATAGCCCTGAACAAAACCCCCAAACGAGAAACAGGTGAAACCAATAAAGACATAACCAGCAGAAAAGGAAAAGGGAATAATAAGCGGCAGCTAGCAGACCAGTGACGACGACCGCCAAGCGCCGGCCGAACAGGAAGAGGAGCCACCTTCGGTGGAAGTCGTGACAATAAGTACTGCACGAGGACAGACAATGACTAGTAGTAGCTAGCTAGGGGGGAAAAACGTTTTTCAAAGATTTCAAAGAAAAGTAAAGTAGACAACGAATGTAGGGTGTTGATGTATCAGGGAAAGCTGTGTGCAAAGAGAGCTTCCCTGTCTTGAAAGACTACAACTTGTCCCGACACTTCCAGACGAAGCATAAAGAGATATAGGAATATGTCTTCTGGGCAGAGGGCAAGTGCATCGAAAGAGTTGTTTTCTCAGTTGCAAAAGCAGCAAGGACTTTTCACAAAACTGCATTCAGCAAACGACGGAATTGTGAGAGCTAGCTAGTATGTACTGTCCCACCAAATTGCTAAACATAGCAAGCCATTCGCTGAGGGCGAATTCATTAAAGGATGTTTAATTGACTCCGCAGCAATACTTTTCACCGACAAGAAATAGCTGTTTGAAAATGTTTCCTTGTCAAGACGAACTGTGACACGGCATGTTGAGGACATCGCAGAGAAAATGGAATAACAGTTGAAAGACAAGGTAAAGGAGTTCATATATTTCTTGCCCATGGATGAGAGCAGTGATGCACGTAACACTGCACAGTTTTAATATTCTTACGAGGCATAACCCCAGACTTTGAAATTACAGAGGAGCTTGCTTCAGTGTAGTCAATTAAGAGCACAACCACAGGGAAATATTTATTGGAGGAGGTTAATACTTATTAAGTGTATTAAGTGTATGTGTGGGGTACAGAAAATAGGTAGCCATTCAAAAATCATGTTAAACTCTATTAGTGCTCACAATGAGTCCATGCAACTTATTATGTGACTTGTTAAGCACATTTTTACACCTGAACATATTTAGGCTTGCCATAACAAAGGGGTTAAATACTTATTGACCGAAGACATTTCAGCTTTTCATTTTTAATTCCACTTTGACATTATGGGGTATTGTGTGTAGGCCAGTGACATAATAAAATCTACATTTAATCACTTTTAAATTCAGGCTGTAACACAATAACATGTGGAAAAATTCAAGGGGTGTTAATACTTTCTGAAGGCCCTGTAGGTCTTATGTAGGTTAATATGAAACTCTGGAGCCATAGAAGGGGTTGGAACTGACACAAATAAATCAGGGCAGTAATGCATGATTGCTGGGGGAGAGGTGCACCGGTCTAAACCCATAAACACACACACTGGGTCTCATTGGTTCACTGGTGCCCAGAGGAACGCTTGCCCTTGTGTTCTTCTTGTGTTCCAGGCAAAACGCTGACCTGCTTTCACAACGTACTGTAGTCAACAGAATGACCCCAGGTGTGCCTCCCACACACACCTCTCCCCTCCCCCTTCTAAAACACACACACACTAACACACATAGAATCACATACAGACACCTATGCAGACACGGATGGACACACACACACACACACAACCTGGAATTAATGCAAGCGCCCTTGCTGACTGTTCAAGTCAGTCCAACCTTCCCTGAACCTATTCTGTTCAATTACAGACAAATCTGTCACTGCTTTTCGTCCCTCTGTCTCCCATACATGTTCTCACAGGGAAGGGAGGTTTCGTTCATTACCCCTCTACAATGATGCGAAGCCTAGGGGAGGCAAGATCTCAAGCGCCAACCCCCTGACAAATGTTCACCTGACGCTCATCTGATGCCTGACTGAGCTGTCCAATAGGACAGCGATCAATCATTGTCAGAGGGAAACTCTGAGGAAAGTGAGCAAGACCGTAGGGACTTGTGTTGCGTTTCCAATTCCGACCCGAGTCAGGGCGAATCGATACCCTAGCTGTGGGAATAGATAGCTAATCTCATTTTGATGAGAAGATAAGTCATGGATTAACTGGGCTGTGAGGTTTACGCGCCTCAACAGGTGAGGTTAACCCGGTTCAATCAGGGCTACGAGAGAGTCCCTAGCGTACAGAGTGAAGAAGCATTGTTTTTGCGAAGTGGGCAAGCCAAACAAAAGTCAAGGCCTGGGCTGTGACAATGCTCACTTAGTGCTATGCTACGTTGAATGAATTTAGTTTTTTTTTTGTTTCAAAGTAATGTAGCCTGTACACTACAGCACATTACATTGATTGACGCTACATAGAAATTGGCAACGCTAATAGGCTGTTTGTTTCTGTAACCAATGGAGCCTAATGACGGCCTGTAACCATAAATAACCCAGCAGCGACCTGCAGCATCCCTCTCCATCTGTGGAGCTGCTGCTGCTGTTGCATATGAAGGCAAGGCTGTCACATACATGGGAGGAATATCAAGTCTGAGCTGTAGCCCCACGGGGTTCGGCGTTCTCTACTATTCTCTCTCTCTCTCTCTCTCTCTCTCTCTCTCTCTGCCTCTCTCCCTCTCTCTCTCTTGCTTTCCCTCTCTCAGTGCTGGATACTTTAGCTGGGGATGGATGGAAGTGTGGGGTGGTGGATATTGTAACCTGAATGTTCTGTCTTGCTATTCACCGACAGAGTGAATAGAAAGTTAGTGCATTCACCTTAAGTGTGAGACAACCACATATCACAGTCATAGACAGACAGACAAGTATGCACACATATATACACACACCCACGAACACACACACACACACGTTAAAGTAATGTTCTACTTGTCAGTGTTCCAAACAGGAAATTATCTGTTTTCTTAGCTAAACACAGTACTTGACTTGGGCAGGAGCTCAGCTGTTCTTTGTCTACACACATTCAGCATCATTGACACCATCTTAAGCCTTAGTCCCACCCATCTCTTTAAGGATTCACATGTGAGGCCATCTAAACAGAGTGAATACGGTAGTGTAGCAAACAACTAAAGATTTCAAGTCTAAAATTTGTGAATGTAGTAGGTAAAATACACTTTATCTTGTCCTTGGCCTATATCCCAAATCTGACTTTGGTGCAGGTTTGACCTTCCAGGTCCCGTCTCTCAAGTGAGTAAGTCAACACAGGAAGGAGCCATGGATGGAGAGATCATTATTTCCAAAGCTGCAATGATGGGACACACACAGTATAGATGAATGGTCAGTAGTCAAAGATGCATTTTCGAATTAGCTAGCTCTCTGGAAAACTGAGATTCAGCAAATAACATATAAAGAGTGGCTTATTTGACGCCAAACCAGCAACCAGCAGTTACTAACAACATACATTGCTAATGTACGATGGAAAAGGTAGATTTTATGATGTAATGTCAACTTTATACATTTCTACCCCGGGACCATTCAATTTTCAACTCACCCACTGAATTCACCATAAATCAGCTGTGGATTACCCAGAATCCCATACCTTTATCACTGAGTGTATTAGACATTGTTAACACACAAATCTACCAGGAGGTGGCATAATACCCATTTTATGCTGGAAATTAACAACTTAATTTCACCGTTACAAAGGTCATGTTGTTCTCCACATTACTGTCTCTAGTAAAAACGCCCTATATCAAATAAAATGTTTATTTATCACATGCACAGGATGCAGAAGGTGTAAACGGCAGAGTGAAATGGTTACTTGCATAGTGGAGTCTTTCGTTTAGATATGTAGCTAGCTAGCTAAACAATGAACCATAATCCCAACTCATAACACCATGCAGGTATCTGCAGGTAGTTAAAGCTAAACAACTAGGTTCAATGGCAGCTAGAGCTAGCTAACATTAGGCTACAACTAGCATTGCAGATGGCTATGAGATACGAATTATATTACTACACAGATCATGCACATAACGTTAGCTAGCGAGCCAGCCAGCTAACGCTAGCTCACTTTATTTTGTAATGATAAACGACTTTTTGACTAAATTAGAAATGTATCTCTGAAAATGTAGCTAGATTCTTACTGTATACATGGATGAATGCTTCTCCTTCTGTCATGGATGCCATGGTTGCCCTTAGTTTGAAGATGTAATCCGGAGACAGGTGTTTTATACAGCAGCCTCCTGTGTTCTCTTTTTGACTCTCACCGCATTTGTAAATCATCTCTCTGCTTCTACCGGGCTTTCCACTAATTTCTAAACTCTCAATTTCTTCTGTGACAACAACACTGTTAATCGCAGTTTCTTCTGATGACTGAAGGTTGAAGACTCTACAATGTCTGGTTCAATGACAATGTTTTTACCTAAATCAGGGATTTCCTCATCATCTAATTAAGTTTCAGTCAGAGAGAGTAAGAATGGCAGAATCGCCCTCCAGAAAGTAGTCCATCATAACTTTTTCCCGCTGATCGTTGTCGATAGCACTATTAACTTCAGGGCTGCAATGCAATACTTTTTCAGTTCTTCATGATATCTTTCAAAAAGAGCTGTGGTAGAAAACATTATCCACACATACTGAGCAGCTCATGTTATAGACAGAAATATGCTACATGGCAGACCAATCCAAACTCATCTCTCGGCCCATCAATTATCTCAGCCATGTAGCATACTTCTGTCTATAACATGAGTAGGGATGCTGGCCCATGTTGACGCCAATGCTTCTCACAGTTGTGTCAACTTGGCTGGATGTCCTTTGGGTGATGGACCATTCTTAATACACACAGGAAACTGTTGAGCATGAAAAACCCAGCAACGTTGCAGTTCTTGAAAGACTCAAACTGGTGCGCCTGGCACCTACTACCATACCCTGTTCAAAGGCACTTAACTTCTTATGGGCAGGTGGGACGGTAGCGTCCTACCTGGCCAAAATCCAGGGAAATTGCAGAGCGCGAAATTCAAAATGACAAAATCCGTAATATTAAACATTCATGAAGATACGGTGAAAGCATACCATGCGATTATCTGAGGACAGCGCCCCGCATACAAGAGCATTAAAAACATTTTCCAACCAAGCAGATGCATCGCGAAAGTCAGAAATAGCCTACATAAGAGATTCAAAACCAACAAAACCTACGACACAAGACAAAACATTCTATTACACCATAGCCTACGTGTCAAAAGTATGTGATATATTTTTATACATTTACAATATTAATTTAGCATTGATGTCAGACATGCACCCACCTCAATGCTCTGTTGCTGACTACTGGGATGAATTCAGGAGCGGATATCAGGAGCAGGACAAGACACCCTCTTTTTTTACCCCTTTTTTCCCCCCAATTTCATGGTATCCAATTGTTTTTAGTAGCTACTATCTTGTCTCATCGCTACAACTCCCATACGGGCTCGGGAGAGACGAAGGTTGAAAGTCATGCGTCCTCCGATACACATCCAACCCGGAAGCCAGCCGCACCAATGTGTCGGAGGTAACACCGTGCCTGGCAACCTTGGTTAGCGCGCACTGTGCCCGGCCCGCCACAGGAGTCGCTGGTGCGCAATGAGACAAGGATTTCTCTACCGGCCAAACCCTCCCTAACCCGGAGGACGCTAGGCCAATTGTGCGTCGCCCCACGGACCTCTCGGTCGCAGCCGTTTACGACAGAGCCTGGGCGCGAACCCAGAGTCTCTGGTGGCACAACTGGCGCTGCAGTACAGCGCCCTTAACCACTGCACCACCCGGGAGGCCCCAAGACACCCGGGAGGCCCCAAGACACCCTCTTTTTGACTGATGACTGGGATGAATGCCGGAGCAGATTTCAGAAGCAGGACACGACACCCTCTTTTTGACTGATGTCTGACATAAGGGAATGCATGTGATAGGGCTATCTGGCTTATATGATTATGATGGTCATAATGCTTCTTCACAGGATCATAAAGTGCATTTTCTCAGTCCAAGTGAAGTGACACAGGAAGGTCATAATGCTTCATGACAGTGTCATAACGTGTATTTTCTACAAGTTATTTAAAATACGACGAAAAAAGCATGACTAACAAATTGATTACAACAACAACCAAGGATTTAAGAAACAAACTTTAAAAAGGAAGGAAACTTCTTGGCAGGGACATTTTTGTTGTTCAATAAATGTGGGTTTTGACATTCTTATGTAGGTGTCATAACCAGTCATAAAATAATGCAATATATCAAATCAAATGATATTTCTCACATGCGCCGAATACAACAGGTGTAGACATTACGGTGAAATGCTTACTTACAAGCCCTTAACTAGCAATGCAGTACAAGAAATAGAGTTAAGTAAATATTTACTTAAATAAACTATAGCAAAAAGTCAAATACAAAGTAATACAATAAAATACCAATAACGAAGCTATATACAGGGGGTACCGGTACTGAGTCAATGTACGGGGGTACAGGTTAGTAAAGGTCATTTGTACATTTAGGTAGGGGTAAAGTGAATATGCATATATAATAAACAGCGAGTAAAAGCAAAGGGGCGGGTGTCAATGTAAATGATGAATTGTTCAGCAGTCTTATGGCTTAGGGGTAAAGCTGTTATAGAGCCTTTTGGACCTAGACTTGGCACTCCGGCCCCAGTGATGTACTTGGCCCCAGTGATGTACTGGGCTGTATGCACTACCCTCTGTAGCACCTTACGGTCAGATGTCGAGCAATTGCAATACCAGGCGGTGATGCAGCCAGTCAGGATGCTCTCGATGGTGCAGCTGTAGAACTTTTTGACCCATGCCAAATATTTTCAGTCTCCTGAGGGGGAATAGGCATTGTCGTGAGCCCTTCATTACTTTCTTGGTGTGTTTGGATCATGATAGCTTGTTTGTGACGTGGACACCAAATAACTTGAAACTCTCGACCCGCTCCATTACAGTCCTGTTGATGTGAATGGGTGCGTGTTCGGGCCTCTATTTCTTGTAGTCCACGTTCATCTCCTTTGTCTTGCTCACGTTGAGTGAGAGATTGTTGTCCTGGCACCACACTGCCAGGTCTCTGACCTCCTCCCTATATGCTGTCTCATCGTTGTCGGTGATCAGGCCTACCACTGTTGCCATCGGCAAACTTAATGATGGTGTTGGAGTCGTACTTGGCCACATGGTCATGAGTGAACAGAGAGTACAGGAGGGGACTAAGCAATCACCCCTGAGGGGCTCCTGTGTGGCAGATGTATTGTTGCCTACCCTTACCACCTGGGGGTGGCCCATCAGGAAGTCCAGGATCCAGTTGCAGAGGGAGGTGTTTAGTCCCAGGGTCCTTAGCATAGTGATGAGCTTTGTGGGCACTATGGTGTTGAACTCAGAGCTGTAGTCAATGAACAGCATGCTCACATAGGCGTTCCTTTTGTCCAGGTGGAAAGGAGCAGTGTGGAATGCGATTGAGATTGCGCCATCTGTGTATCTGTTTGGGCAGTATGCGAATTGGAGTAGGTCGAGGGTTAACGGGATGATGGTGTTGATGTGAGCCAAGACCAGCCTTTCAAAGCACTTCATGGCAACCGACGTATTAGTCATTAGGCAGGTTACAATCGCTTCTTTGGACACAGGGACTATGGTGGTCTGCTTGAAACATGTAGGTATTACAGACTCGGTCAGGGAGAGGTTGAAAATGTCAGTGAAGACACTTGCCAGTTGGTCCGCGCATGCTCTGAGTACATGTCCTGGTAATTGTTGTTGTTGACCTGTTTAAAGGTCTTGCTCACATCGGTTACGGAGAGCGTGATAACACATGCATGCTTCAGTGTTGCTTGCCTTGAAGCGTGCTTAAAAGGCATTTAGCCCATCTGGTAGGCTTGCGTCACTGGGTAGCTCGCGGCTGGGTTACCCTTTGTAGTCGGGAATAGTTTGCAAGCCCTGCCCTGCCACATCCGACTATTCAATCTTAGTCCTGTATTGACGCTTTGCCTGTTTGATGCTTCGTCTGAGGGTATAGCAGGAATTCTCATTGCGTCCAGATTGGTGTCACGCTACTTGAAAGCGCCAGCTCTAGCCTTTAGCTCGGAGCGAATGGTTGCTGTTATCCATGGCTTTTGGTTGGGATATGTAGCATTTTCTTGTTTGCTTAAGGCCTCATAAAGCTGGTTGAGTATGGTCTTAGTGTCAGCATCGGTTTGTGGTAGTAAATAGACGGCTACGAAAAATATAGATGAAATCTCTCTTGGTAGATATTGTGGTCTACAACTTATCATGAGGTACTCTACCTCTGGCGAGCATTACCTCGATTCTTCCTTAATA
This sequence comes from Oncorhynchus tshawytscha, assembly GCF_018296145.1. Lineage (NCBI taxonomy): Eukaryota > Metazoa > Chordata > Actinopteri > Salmoniformes > Salmonidae > Oncorhynchus > Oncorhynchus tshawytscha. The sequence goes on from NC_056435.1 coordinate 19,431,854, forward strand.
TTAGACATTGCTCACCAGCTGTTATTGACAAATAGACACACACCACCACCCGTCATCTTGCCGCCATAGCTGTTCTGTCCTGCCGATGCATGGAAAGCCCAGCCAAGTGTATATTATCCATGTCGTCATTCAGCCAGACTCAGTGGAACATAAGATATTACAATTTTTAATGTCCCGTTTGTAGAATACCAGCAAATCTAAGAAGCGGTAGATTTGTTCTACATGTGCTATTAATATGCTTCCAGTTTTTAAGTTGTATTTTTACGTCTTTCAGTTTTACACATAAGCTGCAAAAACCTGAAACAACAATATTTTTGGTTATGGAAAATATGTTTCACTGTGGTTTAGATGTTACAATGATTCTCTTCACTATACTAGCTTATTTTGTCCAAACTAAAATGAGGTGAACTATTTCTGCATAGTGCAACTTTTAAGCTAATTTCCTGCAATTCTCCACATTTTGCCATGTCTTGTGTGTTTTCATGTGATATTTGAGTGACTCAAACAAAGACCAATCAGCTAAAAAAACATTAGCTGACATCGGCTAGTCGATCTGGACATTTCTGACAAGTTATAAAGAGCTCTCTAAAGTCTGCAATGACCGACATAACAAGAGGAAAATAGCAAATACCACCCTGCATCCCACTTTCTGGCTTGCTTCTGAAGCTAAGGGTTGATCCTGGATGGGAGACCAGATTCTGCTGGAAGTGGTGTTGGACTGGCACTGCCCTGTGTAGGGTGCCGTCCTTCGGATGGGAAGTTAAATGGGTGTCTTGACTCTCTGAGGTCATTAAAGATCCAATGGCACTTATTGTAAGAGTAGGGGTGTTAACCCCAGTGTCCTGGCTAAATTCCCAAGCTGTCCGTCATACCATCATGGTCACCTAATCATCCCCAGCTTACAATTGGCTAATTTCTTTATTTTTTTATTTTTATTTTACCTTTATTTAACCTTCCGGTTACTAGTCCAGCGGTCTAACCACTAGGCTACCCTCCCGCTCATTCATCCCCCTCCTCTCCCCTGTGACTGTTCCCCAGGTCGTTGCTGTAAATGAGAACGTGTTCTCAGTCAACTTACCTGGTAAAATAAAAAAAGGGGTGCTGTTTTTATGAGTGAGTTTTATATATTATTTTATTTAGCACTACAACACTTCTCCACTTTGACTCACACTCTCTTCCTCCCTCCACTGTGACTGACCATGAGTCGAGTAAAATAAAACTAACAAGATATTCTATTTATGCCCCAATGTGCCTTGCAAATAATAGGCTACAGCAACTGACGTATTGCCAATTTAAAAACCTTGATTCACTTTCTCAATGTGGGCTGTTGTGTGTAGATCGGTGAAGAAAACAAATCCTTTAATACATTTTAGAATAAAGCTGTAACGTAACAAAATGTGGCAAAAATACTTTCCGAATACAATGGAAGGGATTCAGACCCCTTGACTGTTCCATATTTTGTTACGTTACAGCCTTATACTAAAATATATATATTTTTAAATCCTCTGCAATCTACAAAGATTACCCCATAACAACAAAGCGTTGTTTGCAAATGTATTAAAAATTAAAAAAACTTTTCTATGAGACTCGAAAGTTGAGGTCAGTTGCATCCTGTTTCCATTGATCATCCTTGAGATGTTTCTACTACATGATTTGAGTCCACCTGCGGTAAATTCAATTGATTGGACAGGATTTGGAAGGGCACACATCTATCTATATAAGGTCCCACAGTTGACAGTGCATGTCAGAGCAAAAACCAGGTCAAAGAATTTGTCCGTTGAACTCCGTGTCGAGGCACAGATCTGAGGAAGGGTACCAAAACATGTCTGCGGCATTGAAGGTCACCAAGAACACGGTGGCCTCTGTCATTCTTAAATGGAGTTTGGAACCATCAAGATTCTTCCTAGAGCTGGACCCCCGGCCAAACTGAGCTATCCGGGCAGGTGACCAAGACCCGATGGTCACTCTGACAGCACTCTAGAGTTCCTCTGTGGAGATGGGAGAACCTTCCAGAAGGACAACCATCTCTGCGTCACTCAACCAATCAGGCCTTTACGGTAGAGTGGCCAGACAGAAGCCACTCCTCAGTAAAAGGCACATGACAGCCCGTTTGTAGTTTGTGAAAAGGCACCTTAAGACTCTCAGACCATGAGAAACAAGATTCTCTGGTCTGATGAAACCAAGATTGAACTGTTTGGCCTGAATGCCAAGCATCACGTTTGGAGGAAACCTGGCACCATCCCTAAGGTGAAGCATGGTAGTGGCAGCATCATGCTGTGGGGATGTTTTTCAGCAGCAGGGACTGGGAGACTAGTCAGAGAGATCCTTGATGAAAACCTGCTCTAGAGCACTCAGGACCTCAGACTGGGGTGAAGTTTCACCCTCCAACAGGACAATGACCCTAAGCACACAGCCAAGACAATGCAGAAGAGGCTTCGGGACAAGTCTCTGAATGTCTTTGAGTGGCCCAGCCAGAGCCCGGACTTGAATCCGATCTAAAAATCTCTGTAGAGATCTGAAAATAGCTGTCTAGCAACTCTCCCCATTCAACCAGACTGAGCTTGAGAGGATTTGCAGAGAAGTGTGCCAAGCTTGTACCATCATACCCAAGAAGACTCGATGCTGTAAACACTTTGTTTCAACAAATTACTGAGTAAAGGGTCTGAATACTTATGTAAATGTCATATAGTGCATTCTGACATCACATGCATAAAACAACTAACGCTGGGGATGACTGTTAGAGGTATTCACACACACACGTGTGAAAATATATTATTTTCCCCTAATTGGAATAAACTAATGGACAACAACACTTAGGCTTCTACTTACAGCTTATACATATTATATATATTTCATGGACGCAATGTATTTTACAATAGTTATCATTTTGTTTTTAATCCCACCGTTCAGCTCCACTCAACCCCTCCCATCTATCTCTTAACACCATCCATTTTTTATTTCTATTTGCCATGTATTTTTCAACTGTGCTGTGATGTTTTACAAAAGTTCTGAACCTTTCTATTCTCGTAGTTTCTACAGATTGTAAATTAAAGATAAATATTTTTGCTAAAAGTATTATTATATTGATGTATTGACTATGATGTTTCAAATCACCTGGTAGTGCTATCTCTAGGGTTAGCTCCAGGTAAATGTTGCACTTATTCAACCATTCATGAACCTGCAACCAAAAACAAGCTACATATGGACAGTAGCAACACAAATGATCTACAGATTCGGTGTCTTCACAGCAAAATCTGCAGAGCTGGGATGGTTGTATCCCCCATATATATAACGTTCTATTGGTTGCAAGAATTTTGTATAATTTAAATTGAAAAATTCTACGTTTTGAATGTTTTGTGTATCTGTTCATAAACCATGTGCCATGGAATCGGTACATTGCAAATCTCTTCCCAACTATTTAGCAGTCTATATGGCACAGCTGTCAATTTTTTGGTCCTTAATTGAAACTGGTACACTTTTTTATTTATTTATTCTTCAACCAATTTTGGTCTTTAATGCAGGGCCAACAGAGAAGTTTCTTAGTTTTTCCCTCTTCCACTTGCCTCAAATAGGTAATCTGGGATATGACTAAAGAGTTAATCAGGAAGGTTTTTCCACAAATATACATGATTTTGCTACCATGGTAATGAAAATATGTATCTAATTTGGCTAACTTTCTATCGAGATATGCATACCGAGTATGTCCACATCACCGTCAGACCATTTTATTGGTAAACTACACAGTAATGTAAAAGTAGTATTTTTTTGTAATCCAAACGTAATATAGTAATTAATTTAGTTGTAACCCAGAGAGGTTAGAACAAGTATCTAGATCCTCTATGAGGCTGTGGAGTGATCCAAATTGTGGATATAAAAGAAAGCATGAATCATCAGCGTACAATGACACCTTTGTTTTTAATCCCTTGATTTCTAACTCCTTTGCACTATTGTTGGATCTGATTTTAATAGCTAACATTTCAATGGCCACAATAAATTGTTATGCCAATAGTGGACAACCTTGTTTTACACCTCCTGACAGTTTAATATTGTAAACTTACCGTTAAAAAGTGCCTTAGTATTTCAGTGGCCATATAGCTGTACCATGATATTTGCATTGCTACTAAGTTAACCTCCAATTGTTCTCAACTATACCACCCACTAAACGTTTAGCACTGATTTCCCAGCCTGTGACAATTCCAAGCTGCAATGTACATCAGATTCCTCTTCATAAACAATTTAACAGTTGATAATGTTCTCACCCATCAGACTATTGTAAATGTATTCTTGTCTTTAGGCTAACTCTATTATATGTGTGAAATTAGTTTCGATATACTGTAGTTTAGGTGTAATTTCAATTGGCCATCATCTGCTGTGCAGGCCTGATAGGCATAAAAAAACTAAAAACATGCCCTCTTAAAATTGTTTAACCTTTATTTAACTAGGCAAGTCAGTTAAGAACAAATTCTTATACTTTGATTGTTATTTGAATCCGTTGTGTAGTACTAATGCAAAAAACTAAATGTCCACCCAGGGCTGGTCCCAGGAGCGAGTTTGGGAAACCCTGGGTTATCCTGTAGGTAGACAATACTTTTATTATAATTTAGTGATGATTTGAGTTCCTTCCTACATTTTTGCTGGCCCTGCCATGAATGGATTTCTGCCTACGCCACACACACACACACACACACACACACACACACACACACACACACACACACACACACACACACACACACACACACACACACACACACACACACACACGCTGCTGTCTAAGGCACTGCTGACACCCTGGTTCAATTTCAGGCTGTATCACAGGGCGGCGCACAATAGGCCCAGCGTTGCCTGGGTTTGGCCAGTGTAGGCCGTCATTGTAAATAAGAAATTGTTCTTAACTGACTTGCCTAGTAAAATAATAAAAACACACACACACCAATTTGTAATATACTATGGTTTGAAGAGGCGTGTCAGAGTTCGTACTCTCCCCCTCTAAAAGTTGTTACATAGGGAATGGAGCATATGGAACATACAGTGATGCCTTAGCGGCAGGTTTAATTGCTTTCATCCCATCCAATAAAATGTAATATCAGCACAGCTGGGTCAATGGTAAACAGTAAAAGCATCACAAACGCCCCTAAAAATCTGCTAAATATGTATTAGCTAGTTCCAGTGGGAGAGAGCGAGTGCTTGTTTATTCCATGACTAACACATGACATATCTGTCTCACGGCGAGATGGGCAATCTGAGTAGTAGGAGGATAATTAAGTGTTTGTAGATACGGTTCTACATGAAGGTCACACACACACAGGCATGGAGAGGCATACTAACACACACACAAACAAACACACACACTCTGCCGAGACCCAGGGGAGGTGTACTAGCTTGCATACTAATCGCGCTGCTGGACCCCCGTTGAGTCCCTCTCTGACCCTGATATATCTGGGTGTCTTAACTACTGTCCACTGGCCCTTGTGAAAGCCACATAATACACAGTTGAAGTCAGACGTTTACATGCACCTTAGCCAAATACATTTAAACTCAGTTTTTCACAATTCCTGACATTTAATCCTAGTAATAATACCCTGTCTTAGGTCAGTTAGGATCACCACTTTATTTTAAGAATGTTAAATGTCAGAATAATAGCAGAGAGAATTATTTATTTCAGCTTTTATTCCTTTCATCACATTCCCAGTGGGTCAGAAGTTTACATACACTCAATTAGTATTTGGTAGCATTGCCTTTAAATTGTTTAACTTGGGTCAAATGTTTTGGATAGCCTTCCACAAGCTTCCCACAATAAGTTGGGTGAATTTTGGCCCATTCCTCCTGACAGAGCTGGTGTAACTGAGTCAGGTTTGTAGGTGTCCTTGCTCACACATGCTTTTTCAGTTCTGCCCACACATGTTATATAGGATTGAGGTCAGGGCTTTGTGATGGCCACTCCAATACCTTGACTTTGTTGTCCATAATCCATTTTGCCACAACTTTGGAAGTATGCTTGGGGTCATTGTCCATTTGGAAGACCCATTTGCAACCAAGCTTTAACTTCCTGACTGATGTCTTGAGATGTTGCTTCAATATATCCACATAATTGTCCCTCCTCATGATGCCATCTATTTTGTGACATGCACCAGTCCCTCCTGCAGCATAGCATCCCCACAACATGATGCTACCACCCCCGTGCTTCACGGTTGGATTGTGTTCTTCGGCTTGCAAGCCTCCCCCTTTTTCCTCCAAACATAACGATGGTCATTATGGCCGAACAGTTCTATTTTTGTTTCTTCAGACCAGAGGACATTTCTCCAAAAAGTACAAGCTTTGTCCCCATGTGCAGTTGCAAACTTTAGTCTTATGGCGGTTTTGGAGCAGTGGCTTCTTCCTTGCTGAGCATCCTTTCAGGTTATGTCAATATCGGACTCGTTTTACTGTGGATATAAATACTTTTGTACCTGTTTCCCTCCAGCATCTTCACAAGCAAAGGATTGCTGTTGCTCTGGGATTGATTTGCACTTTTCCCACCAAAGTATGTTCATCTCTAGGAGACAGAGACAACGTCTCCTTCCTGAGCGGTATGACGGCTGCGTGGTCCTATGGTGTTTATACTTGTGTACTATTGTTTGTACAGATGGACGTGTTACCTTCAGGCATTTGGAAATTGCACCCAAGTATGAACCAGACTTGTGGATGTTTACAATTTTTTTCCCATGATGTCAAGCAAAGAGGCACTGAGTTTGAAGGTAGGCCTTGAAATACATCCACAAGTACACCTCTAGTTGACTCACATTATGTCAAATAGCCTATCAGAAGCTTCTAAAGCCATGTCATAATTATCTGGAATTTTCCAAACAGTTTAAAGGCACAGTCAATTTAGTGTATGTAATCTTCTGACCCACTAGAATTGTGATACGGTGAATTATAAGTGAAATAAATTGTCTGTAAACAATTGTTGGAAAAATTACTTGTGTCATGCACAAAGTAGATGTCTTAACCGACTTGCCAAAACTATAGTTTGTTAACAAGACATTTGTGGAGTAGTTGAAAAACGACTTTTAATGACTCCAACCTAAGTGAATGTAAACGTCCGCCTTCAACTGTAAATACTCTATGCGCATATAAATGTACACACTCACAAACCTGCTTGCATACTATCACACACACATACACACTTTGAGCAGAGTAGCAGAGAGGGCAGAATTTGGAGTCAAGTGACACCAGCTGCCATATTGGAACACAACATCCTCTGATTTAAAATTTTACACCAATCCCTTTGGGAGTCTCCCAGTTCATGGTCTTTCAGGCAAGCATTTGCAGAGGGTGACATTGAACATGACTATGAATAAGTGTGTGTGTGTGTGTGTGTGTGTGTTTGTATTTGTGTAAGCACTGCTCCTTCCCCACCTGCCATCGATCGTAGATAATAATTACATGGATCATTGTGCAATTGCTGTTGCTGCAGGAGAGGTGAAGGCCAAATTAATTGCAAACAATCTTTAAAGGTATACTTTGGGATTTTGCTAATGAAGCCCTTTATCTACTTTCCCTGAGTCAGATGAACTCATGGATACCAAGTATACTTAGAGCATACAGATGTAGGATCTGAATTTGAGCCAGTTTGCTACAGCAGGAAAATAATCCTGCAGCTTCAGGAATTGTGAATTATTATGTGGATTACATTTCATTGAAACAAAATGTTGCTACATTTTTTGTTCGAGAAAATCAAGTCTGACGTTTTAAAGGGGAAATTACATACGTTAAAAGCCTTTTTAAACCCTTAATACACTACAAGTTTGTATTTCCTGCTGGGCAGGAAAATTCTCAGCAACAAAAGAGTGATCAAATTCAAATCTGTACAATAGTGTTGTTATGAACGTATAGTTTAGACAGTATTTAAATATTACAAGTACTCAGACATTGAGGATGAAAAGGGCAGAAAAAGAAAAGAAAAGCAGATGAGGAAGTAGAAAAAGAGACTAAGAGTCGAATAAGAAAGGAGAGACAGAGAGAAAAATAAATAAGGAAGAAAGAGAGGGAGGGAAAGAGATATTGACAAAAGAGAGGATACTGAGTAGGAGGGAGAGGAGAAAGATAGCAGGAGACAGATAATCAAATTAGACCCGTGGAGAAGAGAGAGATAAAGAAAGACAGTGAGAGAGAAACAGTCCAAGAGGTGGCGAGAGAGAGAGAAAGAGAGAGTGTGACAGCCAAGAACAAATCCCATAGAAGAGGGGGTGTACCTGCTGCCTGCTCTAATGAGGACCTGAGAGCGTGGCCAGTCAAGGCTCTTCACCCTCCTCCCCAAGCCTAAGCTTGCACCGGGGTCAGCCGCCCAGAGCCAGTCCCTGTCAAGATCCCCCCGCCTCAGCCACCTCATTCCCCCAGCCTCAGCCCCACTACCTCCATCGGACTAGTTCCCTTTGACTCTGTTTATTTAATTATTTAGTCCGTTTGGAGTCCGTAAGTGGTAGGACGGCTACTTAGAGACCCAATTACCACCGTAATCCCGCCAATCACAGGACGAATGGGGCATGAGGATCGAAATCAGCAAACTGTACAATAACCTATCGTTTTGTATCCTTCTTATCCCAGTGTTTACCGTTTAGGGTCTTATTTTTTTTAAACAATGGATTCCCAATTTCTACCTCTTTCTACGAGACATTGAGCGAAACTTATTCCACGTTCTGGAAAGACTTTGTGCCCAGTGACTCTGTGACAGGTTGGGAATGCACATTGGGCTCCCGAGTGGCAAAGAGGTGCTAGAGGTGTCACTACAGACCCTGGTTTGATTCCAGGCTGTATCCCAACCGGCTGTGATTGGGAGTCCCATAGGGTGGCGCACAATTGGCCCTGTGTCGTCCGGGTTAGGGGTTGGCCGGTGTAGGCCGTCATTGTAAATAAGACTTTGTTCTTAACCGACTTGCCTAGTTAAATGAATGTTTTTTTTTTTAAAGATGCTAGGTGGTAGTGTCAGAGTAAAATGTGAAGATATTTAATGCTAGGGCTTCTGTGGTGGATGAATAGCATGACAATGGGCCTCAGGATTGCGTCACGATATGTCTGTGCATTCACATATCTGGAAAGCAACAACATAGGGCACATGTGAGAGCTAGAAATTACTGCTTGTAGTGTTGTGTAGGTTGCTAGCTACCTTGTTGGAAGTTGCTGACTTCAGTGCTGCTAATAGAACTATAAAATGCTGTGGACTTTTCAGGAGAGGACTCCTGCTTTAGTGCTGTGGAGTAAGATTCTATGCAGTAGCTCCATCGCTAAAAGAGATGGATGTTTACATTCAATACCGCAGTGACCACACCAGTGCCATATGTACCATATTAATCAGAAAACGGCCTCTAAGCGAGGTGATCCATGGCTGTTATTTGCTATAACTCTCCTCTCCTGCACACTGAATACTGAATTATTTAGCTAATTGATTAGCAGGCCAACAAAGCTCAATTATTAAGGAGGTTGCTGAAACCAAGTCCTGCTTAGGGGCAGTAGCACCACTGACTGAACCCTAGCTGGACGTGTTCAAATACATACACACACACTAAAGACACACAAGAACACACACACATCCTCTACCACCACTGACATTCTCCAGGTCCCTTTTTTATTTTCTCTTTAAGACTAAAGTTTCATCTTGGCAAAGAAAGAGCCATTGCTGTCGGAGATTAAGGCGTTCAAATGTACATTAAAGGGGGAATCTGACAGCACGTTTCCGAGGCTTAAACATGGCTTTTTTCAGACTGGTCGATCATAGCCACTCACAACTTCTAACTGAGCCATCTCTCTCTCTCTCTCAGCTAGTCCCCTTTCACTCACTCACTCACTCACTCACTCACTCACTCACTCACTCACTCACTCACTCACTCACTCACTCACTCTCTCTCTCTCCCAGCTAGTCCTTTCTTTCTCTCTCTTTCACTCTCTCTCTCTCCCTTTCTCCCACTCGCTCTCTCTCTCCCCCTAGTCTTGGCTAGTCTGAAAGGGGATTCGAGGGCCTGTCTTTGGAGACAGCAAGCTGATACGGTGGCAGGTTTTTCCTCCCACTGACACTGTAGAGCTGGAGACAGCTCAGGCAGTTTCAAGCGACCCCGAGACTGTGTGTGTGTGCTGCCAAGGAGCTGAGCTCTCATTCATATTCATCCGGATAGATCCGCCAAGCGACTCTCCCTTTTCAGCTGCCTCCACAACCCCAGAGATGGATGAATGAGAGGGGGAGGGGTTGACACAGGGGACATAGTGGACTACACTGGGCCACAGCTTATTCCAGGGGTACCTTGGCTGTGCAGAGACATTTGAGAGTCACGCCTCGTCCTGCTAGAGACAAATAAGAGCTGGGCAATGGTGCTCAAAGAAGTCCCCAAAAGGGAGCTAGCCAGAAAAGAATGAAAAGTTGAGGTAAGTCCTCCAAAATTCACCCACAGAGAAGGTGAAAAATGAATAAAGCCTCCAGGGGCTCTCAGTCAAAGTTCATAGTAAAGTCAGCATACTTTCTTTAGAAGTTAATGAATCACAAATTCAAATCTAATGCTAATAAGTGGCTCTATTGCAGCAAAGCTGAGGCTGATACATTTTATTTGATCTTTATTTAACTAGGCAAGTCAGTTGAGAACAAATTCTTATTTACAATGACAGCCTACCCCGGTCAAACCCTAACGACGCTGGGCCAATTGTGCACCGCCCTATGGGATGTGATACAGCCTGGAATCAAACCAGGGTCTGTAGTGATACCCCTAGCACTGAGATGCAATGCCTTGGACTGCTTCGACACTCGGGAGCCCCTGCCACATTTCCCTAGCATTCAATATATTCACATTAGCGAGGGCCCTGGGTAGTCACTCTGCTGCGCCCAAATCTTATTGAGTGAGTGTGAGGTCTGTAATGAGCCCAGGGCTAACCCCTTCACCCGCTGGGGCTCTGAGCTCTTAAACAAGGCTTTAACATCCCTCTGATGCCACCACGCGTCTTCTTCAAGCTCGTGGGTGACAGGGTGGTGGCAGTGAGTTAAAAGAGGGCGTGGGGGTATGGGGGGTGGTGGTAGTGGGGCTGTGAACAGAGTTTTTAAGTGGCTGAGGAGATATGGGCAGGCATGGTGTGACGGGCATTTACTGCAGCTAATTTGCTGAGTGACAGCTCATCTCTGAGGGCGCAGGGTGAAGAGGAGTCAGACGCCAACATTTAGAGTGTGACAAAGAGACACTGTAGCTCATTACTGTAACAGAAGGTGGGCTTAAATAATCAACATTGGTGTTATTTTTAAGGACTCATACTTGGAGGAGAAAATTATGGTGAATAATATTTTTCATAGAGTGTGCAAATTGTTGCATTGTGTGTGTATTTGCATAGTAGTGATACACTACATCACCAAAAGTAAGTGGACACCTGCTCATTGAATATCTACTGATAAAATCATGGGCATTATTGTGGAGTTGGTCCCAACTTTGCTGCTTTAACAGCCTCCACTCTTCTGCAAAGACTTTCCACTAGATGTTGGACCATTGTTGCGGGGACTTGCTTCCATTCAGCCACAAGAGCATTAGGTGTTCAATGGGGTTTAGGTCAGGGCTCTGTGCAGAGCTTTACACCACTCCAGCCGAAGCTTTGCTTGTGTGCGGCTGCTCGGCCATGGAAACCCATTTCATGAAGCTCCAGACAAATAGTTATTGTGATGATGTTGCTTCCAGAGGCAGTTTTACACAGGCTACACGCTTCAGCACTCGGTTGTCCTGTTCTGTGAGCTTGTGTGGCCTACCACTTTTAGGCTGAGCCGTTGTCGCTCCGAGACGTTTCTACGTCACAGCTTTAGCAGGGCAGCTCTAGCAGGGCAGAAATTTGACGAACTGACTTGTTGAGGCCATTAAGGCCATTCTACTGCCAATGGTTGTCTATGGAAATTGCATGGCTGTGTGCTCGATTTAATACACCTGTCAGCAATGGGTGTGGCTGAAATAGCCAAATCCACTAAATTGAGTGTTGCCCACATGCTGTTGTATTACATAGTGTATGTGTGACTACATTTATTTAAATCTATCACCCTATGAAAGCACAAGAAACAGACGTTTATAGTTACATACTAGAGTGTGCTTTACTACACGTAGGTAATCATTTTTCTAAGAGGAGAAAATGGCATGACATGCATTTTGTATAAACTCATTATTTTTATTAGTGCATTTTATGATCTGGGGTGCTGTGGTGAAACATTTGTCAATTCTAACCAGCCTGAGCAAGAACAGACAGTCTTCATTGGCGGGGGGGGGGTCATTTCTGTTGAGTCTGGCTAAACAGAAATCAAAAGCGGGATACAAGTGAAAAAGGTGGAAAAGACACTGAGAGAGACAGAGACAACATCTGCTTTTCCACATCCTTTAGCCTGTGCTCTGATTGGCTGTGGGTGAGTGACCTGGTGGGAAGTTCTCTGGCCCCTGTGCCTGTGTTTTCTGCTGGCTTGACTTTATAAAACCCCCACTGTGTTTCACAGAAGGCCCAATAACGAGCATCCAAGGACACACACTGTTCTTCTCCCCCCTACAAGCACAGCCAGACCCAAGGACAGTGGGGAAGTGTCATACGGGTACACACACAAACACACTGTATCCATTTCTGCCTTCACATATTTTCCTTTGCCCTCCTGTGGCCCCGCAACATTGGAAATTCATAGAAAAGCATAATCCCTGTGCCTAGTGCTATGTAAGGGATTTCTTGTTTGAAAGAATGACGGGTTTCCTTGTTGTGTATTAAAGGCAGAACGAAGCTTGCTTTTCAGGCAGATTTCTTGTAGTCTTCCGTATCGTCTGTTCTTCCAATCCCTGGAATTAGGGGATCAGGACTGGCCTCCTATGAGGACACACCACCTGACTCACACAGGAGAGGAAAAGAGAGTCATTAATGCAAAGCTGCCATTTTAGTCGAGAAGTGGGATTAGTATGCAAATACTAAAATCAGAGAAGGGATAAAAAACGACTGACAACCTGCATAAATCTTGGAGGAAGAGTATTTTTACTGGGCTCGTACATTCCACACAACTTCTTAAATGGTTCGACATTGTGTAGTGTTTGTTACGTTAGTGAGTTCTGATCCAACTTCTGACACCAGTTGACTTTGTTAGTTGTATGGATGAGGCAGAGAGTCATGTTAGCATATTTACAGTACAGGTCATACATTCAGATCATTGAACTGGATCGATACAGAACTATCCCTTTCCAGGATTTCGTTCACTAGCCATGTGGCCTAGAGGCCAGTTAAGCCAGGTTATGGTTAAGAAAGTGACAATTATTTATTGATACACTGTGACCTGAGATGTATCTCCAAAAGAGTATGTTTCATTCACATGAACCGTTATTGTCTTTGAAAAGGGAGCCTTTCAAAGCCTGAAGAGAGACAGAAAAACAGAGAAAAATTGTCTCATTAACAGTTCATTATGTTCTGCCAATATTGTATGTATGTATCCAGAGATTTACTTACCGTCCCTGAAGCCTGTTATTGACCGCTCATCAACCCAGCATGCTTTTTGTAGAGATGTTGACAGATTCCATTTCCAGGCAACTGTATCCTCTAGCATTTCTTATTGGACATGTCCAGGTAGTTTCTCCCCATCTTTTTCCGTTTGGTGCATGAACACCAAACATGACCCAGCTCTGACCTGATTGAGCTTGGAGAGCCTCTGTCCGATGCCTGGCTACCTATCCTACCTACAGCGTTTTTCTCCCCCTCTCCGCAAGGTGATGGATGGGGATAGATTGGCTTAGGGAAATGGATTGTGTGGAGTGAGCTGCCAAGGTTAAAATGTGTATGCAAATTGGAAAATGTAGAATTAGTAGGGGTTGAGGGGAGCATCTAAATTGAATGAGTCATGTGTGTTATTAGAAGCGCTCTGTGCCTTTTGTCTGCCTTGTCATCTTTCTTCTCTCGTCTAATTCAGTGCTATTGGCGAAGCTGGATTTATTTAAAATGGGATGTGTGTGTGAGTGAAAGCGAGTCTGCCTATGTGTGTGTTGAGTGTGTGTACAATATATGTATCTCACGCATTCAATCAGCCTGCTCCCTCTTGTGTTCTGAATCCTGTCCGAAACGGATTGAATCCATTGACTTGTGTGTGTGTGTTTTCTTGAGCTATTCCAGGTACACAGTGACAACTAGAGAGGGGTCATTGGTAAGTTGTTTGTTGTTTCCACTCAAGCGGAAAAAAGACCACAAACAGTGGTCCTATTGAGTCATGCATTCTCTAGTGAAACTAAGAATATGGCTGCATGGCATTTGATAGGTCACATTTGTCCTAAATTGAGAGACATATTTTACATGACAAGACACTGTCCTGATATTCTGTATCGCTTACTGGTGTGGAAATAATAGCTTTAGCATCTGAGCCGTATACTAGCCTGCCTAGCTTGGAAATGCCGCCAGGGAGGGAAAATACTGAAAAAATGCATATGTTAGTAAACGCTGTAATTAAATCTTAGATGATGACAGTAAATTTAATGGGAGCTAACTAAGATCTTGTCTAAGTGAACAGAAAACAGACGCTTTAGCTGAGTTAGCCCCCATTGGTGTATGACATGGTAGGTCCTGTCAGTTTGGATTACAGTGGTCTTAAATGTAAGGTTATAATGATCAAATGGTCCAATTGGGGCTCCAAAATGGATGAAAGACTGGAATGTTTTAGAATTGGTAGAGGGTCTTGGGCCCTGAATTGGTTGAGTATGATCATAAGATGGATGTGTATGTTTGTGTTTATCAACACTAATACTTCATTTATACAGAAAACACTTAACCAAATTAGCCCGGAAGAAAATCTGTCCAAAAAGCGTATTTTAAAAAGAGATATGTAAAGGTTACAGTAAGAAATTCAACATTCGATCATCACTCACATTTAAATGTACTGTACAGTTGCCTACTTTCCATTTCCTTTACCTTTTCTACCACAATAACATTTCAAAACAGATATGTCCAAAGACCTCTTTGCTGATCGTGTCATCATAAGCTAGCCACCTCACTATGTAGCCTCCCTAAATTGCAAAAATATGAATTTCATTATTTACAGTACAATCGTAATCTGACAGCAATATTAATTGCAGCGCACAGATTCCCAAATTAAATCTTGAGGTGCGAACACATCTTTTCTGTCAATTTTATGGGTGTAAACAATGTCCTCTTTGAATGTAGAGACTGTGAACACACTCTACCATGCCTCTCAGTTCATTCAAACCTTACTGATGAAAGTGCTACATGTGAAACTCAATTTTATAAACAACGTCTCCACAGAGAGCCTAAAGAAATGCAGCTGCTGAAAAACCTTCCCATTACAACTCAATGTCTAACTAGCCTTAGAGATGAAAAGCCCCTGTTTTTACGCCAGCTCCTCCCCTAGGAGCAGATGTGGGTGCAGGTTGTAAGCAGGAGCTTTAACTGATCATCCAAACTGTTACTTATCTTTTGTGGGCAACTTATCAATAATGTATCAAATTGGTAGGCAACATTAATTAGAGGAGATGAAGGGCTTCGGCATGTTTTTCTCTCCCCCTCTGTGTCGGAAAATATCAGAACCGAGAGAGACATGGTGCAGCGAGTGGTTGTTTGACACTATTGATATGGAGAGTGAAAAGTTATTTGTTTTGTATTGTGTCCATATTAGGACAGCCTCAATCTCAGCAGTGAGACTTGGATTTATTGACCACTTAGAGATAAATGTTTGTGACCTTTCAGAATAGAACAAAATGAAAAATATGTCTAACAAAAGGCCACTGACACAAACTCCCCTCTCATTTGAATGGAATGTGCTCTTATTTTCCCATTCAGTACACAGGCAAGTCATTAGCCGCCAATGAGTGTTTAGAAGTTGGCTTATGCAATTTTACAAATTTGATTCAAATCTGAAAGCGAGCTTTGCATCAAACGATCCACGCATAAAAGCAGCTCAAAAACACAAAACATTTGTGTAATTGACAAAATAGATAATGCACAAAACCCCCAAGAATTCCCTTTGAATCCTCTCATTGCAATTAAACCACGCATCTCAAAGAGTACATTTAATTAGACCGAGTTTCATCTTGCTTTCTCAATCCATGGCTTCTGGCTAGCATAAAGCCTAATGCGCTGGAAAATAATTATTTAGCGGGGATGAAATAATGATGTGAGTATATGGCTTAATCGTGTTGACATATGCAACCCTACTCTTCTCTCTTCTCGTTGTGTCCTACAGGCAGCTGTTCATTTGAAGACCCCTACAGCAGCTGTGGCTACAGTGTGGCCCTCGGGACCAATGGCTTCGCTTGGGAGCAAGTAAACACTTGGGAGAGGCCCACCATGGACGCAGCTGTTCCCACAGGTACACAACGGGGCTTCCTCCTCTCTCCTATCCTGTATTCCACTGTCACCCCTGTGTGTGTGTGTGTGTGTGTGTGTGTGTGTGTGTGTGTGTGTGTGTGTGTGTGTGTGTGTGTGTGTGTGTGTGTGTGTGTGTGTGTGTGTGTAAAAATGGTGTATCATTAACTCGCTTTCGTCAGCTCATATTTCTTTCTTGTTCTCTCACTTTTCACCTGGACGATTGTATCTGTCTTTTGGCTCTCTTTTCTTCTTTCACTCCCTTTCTTTCACTCCCCCCCATCTCGCTCTCTTTCTCCACATATCCATTGCTCAGCTCATGTCTGAGTAGACCGAGATGCATTGTGACACAATCTCAGCCACTCCAAAGTGATACTGTCAAACACAGATGGCAATCCGGCCGCCTGTCAGTCCGCCTCACTGATCACCTATGGTAGGGATGTCAGTGTCAGCTCCCTGGCTCCACGGGGTGCCAGCTAGGGTTACGCCACTGACTGACATTAATCCAGTTAGGAGTTGAACATACTGCGTCTATGTCCCAAATGCCCCCCTATTCCCTACATAGTGCCCCACTTTTGACCGTAGCCGTATGGGTCTCCCTATGGGCCCTGGTCAATGTGATATATGTATCACTGTAAAGAAAGTATCTTGTTCTGTGCCGACTGCTGAGCAAAGCAAATTGCAGATTGCACACAAAAAAAGCATTTCTGAGCCTTTGGTGCAAATTCAGGTTGTGTACAAATCAAAGTGCAGAGAACAACATGATCAAAGTCTTGTGTTTTCAGCATGGCAAAACAGTAACCTCGTAGATCAGGATGGTTCATACGAGACTAGCAAAACAGGACACTTCAGACATATATATCTTTTTTTTAAAGGGCGGTATGAATAAATCAACAAACAACAGGAAACGCCATCTGCCTTCTTATCCATGTCATCAGAATAGGAGCGTCTAATCAAAGGAAATTGGGGCATCACTGTGTGTGTGTGTGTGTGTGTGTGTCTGTGTGTCTGTGTGTGTGTGTGTCTGTGTGTGTGTGCATGTTTTCCAGAGGTGTGGACTTGGGTCACATGTCTTGTGACTCAACTTGTAATAAAATAACTTCAGACTTCAGGACTCGGGACTCGACTTTAAGGTTACGGTTAGGTTAAGGGTTAGGTTAGCTGAAATAGGATTTTGTATGGGAATACATTTTTACTCCCAGAAAATTCATGAAAACAAAGCTGTGTGTGCGTGCAAGAGTGTGCGTATGTGTGAGTGTGCATGTGTGTTAATGCGTACCATGTGTCTGTGCCCCTCGCTGTGTGTCAACCACAACAAGCTGAGATGCAAGGGGGGCAAGCATCTTCACTGATCGTGCATGGCATTTCATATAATGTCCTGTTGAACAATGCCGGACACAGTGGGCTCTTCAAAAAAAGGGAGAGATAGAGAGAGCAGTGAGGCTCAGAGACTCAGGAGGGGCTCAGGTGGAAATGGAGCGATGTTGATTATTTCTCACAGGAGGGATAATGAAGGAGGAAACTCTGCACTCATTCCTTTTTCCCTCCGAGGCTCATTGGTCATCCCCATCAGTGCGAGCCATCCTCCTTGTAACCAAAGCTCTTTCACCGCTTCAAAAGGAGTGCTATTCCGAGGGGATGGGTTCAGCTGTGGATTTTTGTGTGTTTGTTTTCCTCTCCTTCCTTTTGTAATGTCACGGGGTTCTTCTCATGTTGGGCCCCAGGATATTACCTGGAATGGGAGATCTGTTGGTGGCGTTAAGAAGAGGCTGAGCAGTCACGCAAACTGTCTCAGACTGAACAAACTCATCTGCATATTTCTTGAAAGCCACGGTTAACACGCTGAGTATAAAAGCCTTATCAGGTCTAAGCCCTTCTCCCGCGGTTTTCAACTAAACTTTCCCACTAATACTCCAGCGCTGATGCATTTTATGGTCAGTTAGAATAGAGGGGACCTGTCAACTCAAGGGGTTTCTGTCTTTTTAACTACTGAAAATGTAAGGACCAGTTTGCTGTACAGATATTACACCTAGTCCTAGACAAAAAAGAGCTTTCAATGGAAGTTCTCCATAGAGAATGCTTTTTATAACTAGGCTTAATCTGTGTCCAGGATACCAGCCCTATACAGTACAAGTGCAGATTGAAGTTTGTGACGATTGATTGCTAATGCCTGACTGTCACGTGAATTGATGATTGTTGAGGGAATGATTGTTCAGGGAACAGTCATGTTCTTGAGCTCCATACGCTCTTCCCATCATTGAGTGATCATTTTTCCCTAGTTGATGTTTCACTCTCTGAACCCTCGACATGTCGTGTTAAACTGTTGTTATTGGGGGGATATGTCAATGGGGAAGGCTTCTACTGTTTGCATGGGTGACGCTTCTCAAGAAATAGAGAAACACGACCCTAGGCAACACAGTGACTAGGGTCTAGGGATGTGACAAATTGACAATTTGACATAACTTTTAAAACATCTGTTTTCTGTTAAAACGATAAGAAACATCAATATACAATGCAGAATAATGGTCCTATTACATTTGCCTGCTAGGGCCGGGCAATGAAGTTATATCTACCGCAACCCTTTACAGACATAGAACGCAGCTTCAGTAACTTCTGCTTCGGTATAAAATGTTATGTATTTTTTCCCTAACAACAATTAACGTCGCTGATTGATGTGCTGCTGCGCAGAAGCTCAAGATTATTTAGTGACAGTTCTGGTTGCCGAGTGATGGACGTTAGTCCATCTTCAGAAGCCTCATTCCTTTGCCTGTTCATATCTCCAGAGGAGGTTTCCTGTCGGCATTTAAAATCCATAGTGTAGCCTACCCTAACAGACCGACAAACAAACATGCCATAGCCAAGGCTCTTTTAAGGGGCCGCATTCCATTATGTCTTAAAAGGGTAATCGAGAAAGGATACCGGTAGCCTACCGTAATTTCATATTATGGGGCAAAAACAAAGAGTAGGCTACCCCGTGTTCGCAAGACTGGCCGTAGATACCTCTGTATCCCGGCAACATCGGTGCCATGAATAGGCTAAGATATTCTCCTCGCAACAGACCGAAGACTGAACAGACAGGGCAGGCAGGCAGGCCAGCACAAGGGAGAGAGAGGAGGGGCAGGCAGACACATGCTCATTTGTTTTAGTAATCTGCATCTCTCAATCTCTTGTCTTGCATGCCTTTTGCCAATTCACCAAAGTATCTTAAAGTTCTCTTCTTCCTCTCCTGCTATATTTGAATTACACAACTTTCCCATGCCTTTATAGCCTATTGACTATAACACAGAAAATAATATGTTTTTTGATAACTGCACTGTGATTTTAATTAAGTGGGGGAAAAAAACTAAACAACACTGTTTTTCTTAAAGTTAAGAATCCCAACCTCACACCCATACTTTATCCACTTGAATAAAATACAAAATAGTAGCTATCAAGATGGAGATCATGGAGGTTATTTTTAATGAGTGCATTTCGTAAGTGGCTAGTTTGCATCAACTACCTTAACTAAAGCCACTGCAAAGGTTTTGCCTGCAATCTTTGGTTTTGAATCAGGATGTTTCGGCATTTCTACCTCGTGATTTGTTGGGAGAGACCCCAGATTTTTCTTGTTATAAGCGAAGGCATTGACCTAGTTCCTCTATGCCAAAATAGTCCTATAGTCACTGTGTTGCCTAGGGTCGGGTTTCCGAGACTACTCAAGGGACGGATATACTGTAACCAGTGTATGTGAGTGTTGTACTGCCTCTACTTGTTGGCCATCGCTTTTGGTATAGGCTTTCGCCTCTGCACCGTAGCAGCTATGGTTAGACTCCTTTTTAAACATCTCTCTCCCTCCCGCTACAAAAGCAGTATCTAGTGGAAGAGGTACAGGTAAACACCATTGTGATGTGAATTTTTTTTTGCTGTTGTCAGAGATTGACTGTCGAGTGAGAGTGGACAGGGAGTTTCTGAACTGTTGCATTCTCCGCCCCTTTGCGCGTCTCTTGGAAATCTGCTCCCGAATCTGTCTCCATTATTACCTCTTCAAGTTGAGCTCTGGCTGAAAACAAATCAAAACCAATCACCAGAAGCATGGCTGAGGCCTGTCATTTTGATGTGACATATGTTTACTCCTCGGGGGAAAGTTTGAAGCCTTCTCTCCAATGCCAAAGGGCCCTGGGATTAGTAATGGACTTTTGAATTATAGGTTGTCAACAGCCCAGTTGCATTAATGCCATGTGTTATTGGTCTGTGCAAGGCTGATGAGGGTAAAGGGGTTAAATGGCTTGTCTATTTTTTTTGTTCTTGGTGATGATTTGAGTGCTCTTGTGTGGCTCACAGACTTGATTGCATTTCTGATTTGAGCGTGGCAGGCGGGCTGGTGGTGGAAGTGGAGAGGGGGCCGCATTGGTAGGAAATTGACAGGGAATGGAGCCCCAGGCACTTTCTCACTTTCTCTCTCCTAGACAAAAGTGACCACTCCTTTTAAATGGAGGGAAAATGACTGTTCACCACACTCACAGGTCTCAACCAGACACGGTAGTAATGCTGATCAGATAGGCAGGACAGTTCACAACTGATCCCTGCTTCTTTAACATAATGGAGGTGGAGATACAGTCAAAGGTCAAATCGAATGGGTTGTTCATCACCACCGAAGTTGGGAAGCCGCAGATCCACAGGGCCTCATCCCAGCTGGATTAAGTGTCACTCTCCCCAACGAGCACATTTTTTATGCAGATAAATGGATCATCACCTCCTGAGTAAATCCAGAGGTAGCTGTCATTGTACGAGAGGGATGTACCTACCGTCGGTTTCCTAGGCAGTTTCCTGGGATAATTCCCTCCGCCCCGTCTTTCTTTGAATGTCGGTCTTAGGTCACCTACATGAGAGAGCTCACAGTCACTAAGCCTTTTGGGGTTTTTCTGAGAGCAATACCATTTTATTTGGAAACTGATTGATGACATTAAGACTCAACCTCTGTAAGTAAAAAGGCACAAACAAATTAGACTTGGGTGCCCTGGAGCAGCTGATGCCGTTTGGTTTACTAATGAAAAAGAGGATTATAAATAAAAAAATCTTACCCAGGCCAGGTTAAATCCAAAGGTAATGTCTGATTGTGTAAGGCTTTCTTGGCTGTGACAGGGAAATGTTCTGAAATGTTCTCCAACAATTGCAAACGAGAGTTTCTATTGGACAAATTCAGATATGTTTATCCCCGTTTTGTTTCCGTTTGCTTCCGTTTAAGAAATGTTTTTTTTAACAGAATCTGTGGAATAAATACACCCCGATCACACGCAAACAATCATGCAGTACAGTGTACAGTCAGCATGCAATTTAGCAGTTACACTGGCTGGCCCCGTGGCAATAAATTAATAAAACCAAAAGCTTACCTTGTCTTGGAAGAGTTCTAGTGTTGGATAGCCATTGCCAGCTAGCTAACATAGCATCCCTCTCTGTTTGAACTGGATGTTTGAGTAGGCTAAACTAGCTAGCTGCATTTGCTAGCTAACTAAGTGAAAGTTTTAAAAAATTAACTAAATATGTGATTCACCACCTGGATTCGGTCTTATGTAGCAACATTTGAATTTCTGTTTCTACATTGGATAAACGTAGAGACTCAGAGCTACAAAATGGTATATTATACACTACAGCTGAGGAACAATGGGAAAGTAATTATGCTTTGAAAGTTGATCAACTTGTACACTCACTTTTGAGAAAACCGTCTTTCAATGTTTTGGCACTACTATTGGAGAGCCCCTCTGCATGAATCTGCAGGTAGCTAACCAGCCAGTGTCTATGGCTATAACGAGTCAAGCAAATGTGTCTGAGATACAAAGAATAAGCTCATACACAACGTTAGTTAGCGACCCAGCCAGCTAGCATTAGCTAGATAACAGTACACTTTAACTTGACATTAGGTTCATGCAATTTTACTAGGCGATACATTTTTTAAAAAAGTAATGTTTGCCACGATTACCTAGACTACTCACCAGCTCCAATAGACAGACGCGTACTATATGGCTGTCCAATACAAGCTCATCTCTCGGCATGTCCAGCCCACTCATTATCTCAGCCAATCATAGCTAGCGGGAAGGTTGCTGACTGTTTCTGTGGCGAAACCAACTAGGCTCGCAATTTAACAATTTTATTCATATTTACAGATAGCATACAAGTTGATATTAAGTCACATGAAAGTTCACATGTTTGAGAATGCATTTCTGCCAAGAAACACCTTTTGATTAAACATTTTTTTTTAAAGTTCAAACAACTCTCCTGTGAAGTCGTGACTTGCGACATATGCCTAGTTTCCTGAATCAGGTCACAAATAGCTAGCTCTCTCTCTTTCTCTCTCTTGCTTCTTCTTCATTTTTGAGGAAATGTATTTGTTCAAAACTGTTTGACTATTGTCTTTCTCTCTCTTTGAGTCAACTACTCACCACACTTTATGCACTAGCTGTAGCTTATGCTTTCAGTACTAGATTCCTTCTCTGATCCTTTGATTGGGTGGACAACATGAGTTCATGCTGCAAGATCTCTGATAGGTTGGAGGACATCCTCCGGAAGTTGACATAAGTAGGTTTTCTACTGAATTCAATGTACCCAGATGAGGACGGAAGCTTCGGGTTAGCTTCGGCTACACCATGGTGCTACCCTACAGAGTGCTGTTGAGGCAACTGTAGACTACTGCAAAACAGTGTGTTTTAATCAATTGTTTGAAGACGTGAATATATTTTGTATAGTTGTATCTAAATTTTTTTTTTTATATATATAGTATTTATATTTTTATGAAATTCGACAGGGAGGAGGGAATCATAACATGCATCAGTGTTGTTTACACATTCTCAGACACTACTAAAGCAAAGTGGGCCCATCCTCAGAGGATGGACTCACTGCCAAGTAGAACCCTGTGGAGAAACCTCTGTTTGCAGCTATCTGCTGCTGGGCTCAGAGCACTCATTTACTTTCCCCTTTTCATGTCATCACTCTGGGGACCTCACACCTCAGAGAATCCCCCCTCCCTATAATTTCTCTCTTTTTCTCCATCTCTCCCCTTCCCTTTTTTCCTCTCTCACTCCCTCTCTCTCTCTATTGCTCTCTCTCTCTCTCTCTCTCTCTCTCACTCTACCTCCCTACCCCCTCTCTATCTCTCTTTCTCTCTCTCCCTTCTCCACTCTCCCTTAGTTCATCACACTCGATGTTGACATGTGGTTTTCACTTGAGAATGTACGGTGTGTGACTCCTCAGCTGACTTACTTACTGTACTGTACACTAAGTTGGTTTATTTTACATGGCTTGACTAATGTGTAGTTATGAGTGATGGACAACATTGAAGTGTTGGCATCAGCTAGATGTCAGTCAATCGTTCCCGTCTTTTGTGGCAACACGTCCATTTCTAATTTAGTTAAGCCCCTTTCTTCAGCCACGCGTGAACTCTTGCCTCACTTCCTAAGGGTGTCAAGACAGAAGACTCAGTTATGAATCGAGAGCATGGGACACTATTCAACTATATTGGAATGATTGCCTTTTCAATCTCTCCAAGTGGACAAATGTGATACTTTAGCAACGTTTGATGTATTACTTAACATATTAGTTACACTTCGTCACAGCAAGCACAACCACAGTTCAGCCTGGTTGGAGGGATAGTTGTTGAATATCTTGATCTAACATCTGCTCATAAGCAATCTATCTCTGACAGACTATGGTTATAATATTCAAGATGACAGTAAATACAGGCATCCATTTTTCCACGTCCTACCCCTGGAGGTGAACTGATAACTTGATCAAACCTCCATCTATTCATTCTGAGTTCCTTATTTCCATTGGAGACTTTGTGTTGTGAAGGGTGGCCTGTAGTCGTGATTCAATTCATTGGAATTGAATAGATGAGCTTCACAACAGATGAATTCCAGATGGATGTTGATGGTGAGATTAGATTTTTTAATTTTATTATAATAATAATTTCAATTGGGTTGAAATACTAGTCAAAATAAGATAATGATAGTTGGTCCTGTACTTTTTACTATCTACATAAACAATATTGTTTCTTCTGTAATAAATGATAACCTCCACTTATGTTGTCTATTCTGTTGCCCCTTCTGTTAACAAGGATATTTCAGAACAACAATCTGCATTTTTTTGCTTTACAGAAAGCCTTTGTTCAACTGAAATTGTTACTTGTGCAGGTAAAACTAAGTATATGTTATTTTACAAAACGCTTCAAATGTATCTGACACCGAGACAAGACTGAGACACTAAATATGTGGTCTTGAGTCCGGTTTCAAGACCAGGACCGGTATCGAGTTTTACGACACTGATTATTAGCCTAACTTATGACTATTGAATCTACTCATCACATTAGGAACAGTGATCTTATATTAGTTTGCAAACGCGATGATAGATGCATGCAATACTTTATTATCAAGGTGATTTATTTTAGGATTTTATTTGAGCTTTCCCGAACTTGAAACTCACATGCCGTCACGTCTCTAAAGTTGGATGTTTTGGTGTCACTAGGGCAGTACTGAGGAATGTTTGTTTTTCATTATCGTGTTTTGTAAGTTACTTTTCTTAAATTGCTTGTAAATATTGTATGCTTTTATTGCATTGCAATTGTAAATATTGTGAATGTGTATGATTTTTTGCAAGGCTACCTTGTAAAAGACGTCTTGGTGTCATTAAACACAATTAAAATAAAATAATAGATATATTTTCTCAATTAAAAAGTATTTGAAAGCTAAACAAACACTATTTTAACCCATGTCTATCATTCTATGTTTGTAGTTATGGAATCATTGTTAGAAAATATTTCATTAATTAATGTAGCCTCACTTCTGATGTGTGATATTAAGCTGGTGTGGTCAATTGACAACCCCCTTCTCATGACAGAGAGAGATCCTGTCGTTTCCCCTTCACCGTCAGCCCATTTTATCAGGCCTATATTAGGCTTTGCAACCACCAGACCCTGAGCACTACTTCAATGAGGGGCTCTAACTCAAAGCATGTCCACTCCAGAGATGCTTCGGCTCTGCTGGGGACCTTAGGAGCTCACTGCATGACAAGCAATGAGATGCCAGCATTAGTATGCACCTCGCTCCGACTGCCCCGCGGCTATATCCCAACATATCTCTTATTTGGCACGAGGCTAAAGAGCCTCGGCAATCTCAAGTTGCCTGGGAAGAATGGGCAGCATAACTTACTCGGCCACCATTGTTAGACAAACAAAACATTTAAAAAGGCACCGCATATGGAAGTAATGGGCCACCAGCGAGAGTGTAATATGTTTTACGTTGAGGAAAGGATGTGAGAAAAAAACATATATGGATGTTTATCTATATGGGCTATCTAGATTGAATTGGATCCTTTATGTGTTCCCCCATTGGTTTATAGAGGTAGAGTACTTGTATATTATACTGATGATATGTTTTCTATTATTAAATAACATAGTATTATGGGGCGATATAAAAAGAGCCATATCTCGAGGATTATTTTCTCCTTGCAGGAAGCCAATGGAAGTATGGTTGAAAGAAATGTCTCCTCTGGTGTAATGTATCCTGAGTTGACCACTATCAAAAGATAGTCTTTTGTTGCTATCTACTTATATGTATGTTGCAATATACATTGAATATTTAGAGTGTCTTCATCAGTGGTAGAACCCCAACCAAAGGATATGTCTAAATAGATTTTCTCATGGCCATTAGTTGGCCACAACAATTGTTTTCATTTGACTTGGAAGCCAATCTGAACCAGCCATAGAGACACAGTCAAAATGGCAAAGCAGATACCCTACTTAGCCATGCCTACTTACATTAATACAAGTGCGTTCCCCATAGCCTGCGCTAACGCTAACCCACTGCATCAGAATAAGTGCCAAACGAGTTAGTAGTAGCAACCCTGAGTGATACAGTGCTAGCGTAAATGCTTGATAGCTCTAATTATACATAATTACAGTTCTTGAAGTTACAGCCCCACATTAAGTAATTAAACAGAAAAGTAATGAATGTTAGTAAGCAGGATTCGTTTCTAGATATAGTTATGCTGTTATAGACAGATGGCTGTGCCTTAGCTGTCTCCATCACTGGCCTCTATGGAGAGTAGCGGCTGTGCCAAATTCTGTGCTGTTCTAAGTAACTGACTGGCTGTCTTGCAGTGCCCTTGTTTTAAAGAGGTCTGCATCTCACCCCAGGTGAACAAGCACACAATTGTTTAATTAATTTCAACACTTAATTTCTTAGTGTAGACCTTCAAACGTACAGAAGCATGCACACACACAAACACACACACAGCTTGGATTTACAGTATACTTTCAGCCACTGTTTTGGGATGAACAGAATATGATTTATAACTGTGCAAATATGACCTTATATACATTCTAGTTGTTATTCACGCATGTCTTTGTTGAATAATATATTGTTATTATTAAACAAGCAAACTGTTTGATATACTGTATGGCGTAGGAAATGTGTCATTTGGTAATGAGAACAAACAGCTCATTGACGTCACTCAAACTGACACATTGATTATGGATGACAGCGATCTTTTCATGTCATATGTCTCTTTAGAATAATTTATCTCCAACCTGAACCCATTTCACCAGTTCACAATAGTATTAAGAAATGTGCTTTCACATTTTTGCCCGGGTAGAGTCTCCCACCATGTATTTATTTATTTAATCTCGAGTAGAGCAGTAGCAGATGAAAACATATTACAACTCAGTTCCTCCACTTCTCTGAATCAATCCAGGGTAGTGAAATAAATGCACAGTAACGTGTGGGACTTAAAGCGTGCTTAATGAAACAAGTCTTTGTAGCGCTGGCTATCGCTCTCTGCAATAAAGGTGACGCTTCGGCACAGAGTTATTAAAGGGAGCTTCTCCGTTCTCTCCGGAAGATTAACATGACAGAGAGAAGGTGGTGGGTGGAGGATTCGGGAATAGTGTTGGGAAGTAGCCTATTTCTGTGAGAGGGAAATATTCCAGGCAATGCTAATGGACACCAGGAGCTCACCACTTTATGTCTCTGCATGCCTCTTACCTTCAACTGTACCACAGTACTCCCTAAATTGTGCACCGCACCACAGGGACTACTGCGTCATCAGTCATCACCATGACTCCATTGACACCATTGTGTGCCTCCATTCCCACAATATTCCCACAATATATTTGTTGAGGCAGTGGTGTGTTTTGGATGAATAAAGGGACACTTGAATGAAGTCAAAGCAGCCCTGAAAAGGAAACCCATCAAAATAAAATGCTTGGCTGGCTCCCTTATGACTTATCAGGGATCTAAAGTTCCAAACCTTAGGGGCAACAAGACAGGCTTTTTTCTACTAAAATTGTCTAAATTTAAAAAAAAATCATATTTAATTACTACAGATGCTCCCAGCTCCAAGATGTTACACAACAGACACAGTATCAGTAGATGCTATACTACATCAATACGGTAAGGGAGCCAACGAGATGTTCAAGTGCTCCTCTCTAATAGTAATTGTGTGGCATAACGAAACGGAGGCTCTCATACTTTTGTTCAGTTGTTTGCCTTTCCGCAGTCCACAGGGACCCATGCTTATCTGCCGAAATAACATTGTGATTCCACCTGAGTGCTCTTTTGTCTGGCCTGTAATTCAAGCCATCGATGCCCTTTGTTGAATGTTAGCCTCTGTATGCATTTACCTTATGAGCCTTGGGGAACAATGACTAGCAGCTTATCTGAAAGCCCATTTGAGAGTTACCTTTTGCCTCAGATATTCTGTTGTTGGTCTAGGGCTGGAGCTGGAGCTGCAGCTGGAGCTGAGGCTTTGCTCTCTGTGTGTATGTTATTGAATACGCCTCATGAAGTTCAGTGACCTTTCTTAGCCAGTACACAGAAGGCAAGGTCTGTAGTTTTGGCCCCAATGCTACACCAGAATTCCTTATAATTCATATTTTATGTGTTCCTTGCATATTGAACCCAAGCTGGCGTCAAAACCCGAGTGGCGCAGCGGTCTAAGGCTCTGTATCTCAGTGCTAGAGGGGTCACTACAGACCCTGGTTTGGTTCCAGGCTGTATCATAACTGGCCATGATTGTGAGCCCCATAGGGCGGCACACAATTGGCCCAGCGTCATCCTGGTTAGGGTTTGGCCGGGGTAGGCCATCATTGTAAATAAAATGTTGTTTTTAACTGGCTTGCCTAGTTAAATTTAAAAAAAAACATCATACTTGAGGTGGCCTATAGCCTAGTTAATAATCTAGTAAAATATTCACTTTCTGAGAAAACCTCATGCAATAATATTTACTGCACTACCTTACTCACTCTGTTTAGCACATGACCTCACATGTGAATCTTTAAAGAGATTGGTGGGGTTAAACCTGAAGAAGGTGTGAAAGATGCTGAATGGGTGTAGACAAAGTAGAGCTCTCCAGTAGGTGTACCAACACATTCAAGGACCATTTTCTCAAAAGTGGCGTTACAAGTTTATCAACTTTCAAAGTAGAATTACTTTCCTATTGTTCCTCAACTGCAGTGTATGATGTACTATTTTGTAGCTCTGAGTCTGTACTTTTAACCAATGTACAAAAACACAATTTAAAATGTTGCTACATAAGACTGAATTGTGGTGGTGGGTCACATATTAGAAGAGATGTCAAACATCCATTCATTTGCACATGCTCAGCTGCTATGTGTTTCTGAATTAGTTTTTATTGCCAGTAAGTGACACATGTTGAGGACTGTTCAAATTAGACCAATCAAAAAGCCTTTCTTTCCTCTGTTCTCTGCTGTTTGACAGTATGTGAAACACACACGTCAAAGCCATTGTTGAAAGCAGCCCACCATGAAATGGCCTTTCATCATTGTTCAGTGTCTTTTACCAACATCAAGACCAGTTCTAGAAACATACTAAATAGGCCTAAACCGTCTTCTATGTGTTCATCAGATAAAGTCCAATTAGATATGAAGAAGCACCATGAACCGCTGAGAAGTCATTTACATTTAAATGAGTAATACACAAATGTATATATGAGTCATTATATCCATTTTCAAGATAGAAAGTTCATGCTAGATAACGTCCATTATTTCCTACTCCACCTACAGCCCCCACTCTGCTCGTACAATTGACAGAACTGAAAAAAAGGAGATCGTTGGAGTTATTACTGCAATCGCCCATTTGAGAACAATCACAGTTTTATCAGAATGAAGTAGGGGCAGCAGGTAGCCTAGTGGCAGAACTAAACAGTTTTAGAAACTTCAGAGTGTTTTCTATCCAAATATACTAATAATATGCATATCTTAGCTTCTGGGACTGAGTAGCAGGCAGTTTACTCTGGGCACCTCTGGGCACCTTATTCATCCAAGCTACTCAATACTGCCCCCAGCCATAAAAAGTAACTGACTTGCCTAGTTAATTAAATACAAATGTGAGTGTTCTTTGGTTGTCCCCATAGGATAACCCTTTTTGTTTCCATGTAGAACCCTCTGTGGAAAGGGTTCTGAACTTCAAAAGGGCTTTACCTGGAGCCAAAAACAGTTCTTCAAAGGGTTCTCCTATGCGGACAGTCGTATAACACATTTAGGTTCTAGATAGCAAATTTTTTTCTAAGAGTGTAGACTTCATACTGCAATATCAAAGGATCCAATTCTTCCATCTTCTGACAAGCATGGGGGTAAGAAGCATTGCTGTCCTCTTCCCCTCTCCACCAGTCCAAGGAGGTGCCATATCACTGCTCTGTATTCCAAAGTTAATCTTTGACAAGACAATTTCAGCAGGAGCTCAAGCGTTACTTCCGGAATGATCCTCAGGACTGCTCAGTGCTTAAGTCCCGGGCTTTATTTTATAGAATCGCAGAGCGGCATGACTTAGGGAATGAGCCTCGAGGAGACAACTCTTCAAATGGTATTGATACGCAAACCCATTAAAAAGCCAATTACCCTGTAGTTGTTTTATTACGCAGGGCTGCAGAAAGGGGAGCGTAATCGTAAAGAGTCAATATGAAAACAAAATAGCACCTCAGTTCTGTCATTAATCAACGCCTGGCGTGTGTGAAAGCTAATGTTTAATTCACAGCGACATAAATCACCAATGTAAAAACAATATTAAGCTTTATTATACTTTTATACTGAACAAATATATATATGTGAAGTGTTGGTCCCATTTTTCATGAGTTGAAATAAAAGATCCCAGAAATGTTCTACATGCACAAAAAGCTTATTCCTCTAACATGTTGTGCACATGCTCAGGAGTATTTCTGTCTGTAATTGAGCCCTTTTGTGGTGAAAAACTAGTTCTGATTGGATGGGCCTGGCTAATTCCAGTGGGTGTGCCTATGCCCTCCAGGCCCACCCATGGCTGCACCCCGACCAAGTCATGTGAAATCCATAGATTAGGGCCTTATTGATTTTTTTTCAATTTACTGATTTTCTTTTATGAACTGTAACTCAGTAAAATCTTTGCGATTGTTGCATGTTGCGTTCACTATACATGAATTTTACAGGGAGTGGTGATTGCACACAACACTTTCCATATCCTCACCTCTCCCTTGTGTCTCTGTATAAATAAAGCATCGGCAAAAACATGTTTACACCGTTAGACTCTTGTTATTATCTCTGTATATCCAGGAGAGTTGGCAGAGATGGCAACATCGCAACTACCTTTTAGGAAACGTTTTATGTACAATTTTTACATTATTAGCTCAGGAAATGTTATGTGTTATACATTCAGCCAGGAAGAACTATTGGATATTAGAGTGGCAGTAACTCACCAGAACTACCAGCATTACAACCAGGAATATGGCTTCCCTGGAGCAGATCCTTTGTTCACTCTCCGCAGTGCAATTTAACTTATTCCAGAGGCCAATCCAAAACATTGCCGGCGGAGCAGAGGCACTTGAGGCACCCTGCTGGTTCGACTTAGGAGGTGCACACACCACCCACCGCTTCCGAGTATATTACTCACTAATGTTCAGTCTTTGGATAACAAAGTTGATGAGCTTAGAGCAAGGATTTCTTTCCAGAGAGACATCAGGGCCTGTAACATACTTTGTTTCACGGAAACATGGCTCTCGGAGTCGGTAAAGCCAGCAAGATTCTCAGTACATTGCACAGACAGGAATAAATATCTCAGAAGGGCGGAGGGGTGTGTTTCATGATTAACGAGTCATGGTGTAATTCTACGAAAATACAGTAACTCAAGTCCCGACCTAGAATACCTCACAATTAAATGCTGACCATTGTATCTCCCATTACCACAGCCGTTTACATCCCACCTGAAGTGCTTCGAACTATTCAACGTTGGTCTGACTAATCCACGCTTCAGGATTGTTTTGATCACGTGGACTGGGATATGTTCCGGGAAACTTGGGAAAATAATCTAGGCGCATACAGTGACTGAGAAACTGATAGAGATAAACAGGAGTCCCAATTCAACGGCTCAGACACAAGACGTATGTGGCAGGGATTACAGACAATCACGGACTACAAAGGAAAAAACCAGACACGTCGTCGAGACCGACGTCTTGCTTCTGTACAGGCTAAACACATTATAGCTATGAGGATAACACAGTGCCACTGACACGGCACGCTACCAAGGAGTGTGGGCTCTCCTTCTCCGTGGCCGACGTGAGTAAAACATTTAAACGTGTTAACCCTCCCAAGGCTGCCGGCCCAGACGGCATCCCTAGCTGTGTCCTCAGAGCATGCACAGACCAGCTGGCTGGTGTGTTTAAGAGAATATTCAATCTCTCCCTATCCCAGTCTGCTGTCCCCACATGCTTCACAATGGCCATCATTGTTCCTGTACCCAAGAAGGCAAAGGTAACTGAACTTAATGACTATCGCCCCGTAGCATTCACCTTATCATGACGTCCTTTGAGAGACAAGGATAATATCAGCTCTACCTTACCTGCCACCCTAGACCCACTTCAATTTGCTTACCGCCCCAATAGATCCACAGATGATGCAATCTCCATCACTCTGCACACTGCTCTATCCCATCTGGAAAAGACGAATACCTATGTAAGAATTCTGTTTATTCAACAACATAGTACCCTCCAAGCTCATCATTATGCTCGAGGCCCTGGGTCTGAACCCCGCCCTGTGAATTTGGGTCCTGGACTTCCTGACGGGCCGCCCCCAGGTGGTGAAGGTAGGAAACATCACCTCCACCCCGCTGATCCTCAACATTGGGGCCCCACAAGGGTGCATGCTCAGCCCCCTCCTGTACTCCCTGATCACCCACGGGGCCGCAGTGGAGAAGGTAGAAAGCTTCAAGTTCCTTGCCGTACACATCTCTGACAAACTGAAATTAACCACCCACACAGACAGTGTGGTGAAGAAGGCGCAATAGAGCCTCTTCAACCTCACGAGTCTGAAGAAATTTGGCTTGTCACCTAAAACCCTCAAAAACCTTTACAGATGCGCATTTGAAAGCATCCTGTCGGGCTGTATCACGGTACAGTAACTGCACCGCCCGTAACTGCAAGGCTCTCCATTGAGTGGTGAAGTCTGCCCAACGCATTACCGGGGGCAAACTATCTGCCCTCCAGGACACCTACAGCACTCGATGTCACGGGATGGTCAAAAAGATCCGCAAGGACATCAACCACCCGAGCCACTTCCTGTTCACCACGCTATCATCCAGAAGGCGAGGTCAGTACAGGTGCATCAAAGCTGAGACCGAGAGACTGAAAAACAGCTTCTATCTCAAGGCCGTCAGACTGTTAAACAGCTGTCACTAGCACATTAGACGCTGCTGCCTATTGGCATAGACTAGAAATCACTGGCCACTTTAAGGAATGGAACACTAGTCACTTTAATAATGTTTACATATCTGGCATTACTCATCTCATATGTATATACTATTTTCTATATTATTCTACTGTATCTTAGTCACTTAATAATGTTTATATATCTTTCATTACTCATTTCATTTGTATATACTATTTTCTATAGTATACTATGGTATCTTAGTCACTTAATGTTTACATATCTGGCATTACTCATGTCATATGTATATACTGTTTTCTATCCTATTCTACTGTATCTCATTCACTTAATAATGTTTACATATCTTGCATTACTCATCTCATATGTATACACTGTATCCTATACTATTCTACTGTATCTTAGTCCATTCCACTCTGACATCGCTCGTCCATATGGATATAGTCTTCATTTATTCCTGCTTAGATTGGTGTGTATTGGGTATACGTTGTGTAATTTGTTAGATATTATTTGTTAGATATTACTGCACTGTCGGCGCTAGCAGCATATTAATTTTGCTACACCCACAATAACATTTGCTAATCACGTGTATGTGACCAATCCAATTTGACTTGATGAATAAGGTATGGAGGTTTGAACTGATATTCTAACTATTTGGGACTATGTATGTGTCCCAAATGGCACCCTATTCCCTATACAGTGCAGTACTTTTGACCAGAGTTTTATGGATTATGGTCAAAAGTAGTGCACTATACTGTACATTTAAAAAATATGTACTGTACAAGGAATAGGATGCCATTTGGGACTCATCCTAGTAATGGTTGAGAGGAAAAAGAGATTGAGAGTACTGTAGTTAGTGGATGTGGACAGAGGAGGCCCTGTGTGTTCTGCTCTCTGAGACCATCATCATGATGGCTGACCTCTGTGTTGGGATTGGAGCCAATGTCGCGCCACGGGCGTACCGCATCACTCTTCAGCCGTGTACTGGGAGCCACAACGGTAATTTTCACCTCCCTGCGACTGTAATTCCCACTCCAGATAACAACATGGAGGAGAATTTGTATTATCCCACTGACTGGGAAAAAGCACCAAGTCCTAAAACAGGATAAATGTATCTCAGCATTCCCTTCTTCCCACTCTAGGCTCCACAGCAACTGGGATCGTGGTGATAAATGTTGCCATGCAGGCATTCAGACAGTATCATTGCCACAATATATTTTCATACC
This sequence comes from Oncorhynchus tshawytscha, assembly GCF_018296145.1. Lineage (NCBI taxonomy): Eukaryota > Metazoa > Chordata > Actinopteri > Salmoniformes > Salmonidae > Oncorhynchus > Oncorhynchus tshawytscha. Next base: position 19,466,066 of record NC_056435.1, read on the forward strand.
CAGTAGTGTTCAATGATAGATTGGTTTTGGCGAACAAATGTATGGAAGAAACTTCTCAACCATTGTGTAGGTGCCATTGATACTTTGATTGGTCGTTGATCTCCTATAGTTCAAGCCTATTGGGTACATAACATCGAAGCAGGTGCTAATTTTATAGACTTGAGCCTTGGGGAGTTGTAGTCCCAGGCGTGGGTTGGGGATGTCTTTCTCTCAATGAGGATGAAGTGTGTTCCTCTTGTCCTTACCAATATTGTTGTCAGAGTTTTCAGCCCCAGACTCAATTTCCTCATTGAGGTGTGACCAATGGATCTTTGTTGATGTTCTGTTTAGTAATGAGAGCTGAATGAGACGGGAAGTTGCTGTCTGCTTCGCAGTGAGACAAAAACAGTACAAGACTACGGAAACCGATCATTTCAAGAAACAATGATTTTAATATTTGGAGAATTTTGCGTTTTTCAAACACCTGATAGAGATTTTTCCTGCAATCTAGAGCCATTATAATTATGCTTAATTCTATGTAATAAAAAAAGTTTGGTGTCACTTAGAAATGTCCTTGTTTTTGAAAGAAAAGCACATTTGTTGTCCATTGAAATAACATCAAATTGATCAGAAATACAGTGTAGACATTGTTAATATTGTAAATTACTATTGTAGCTGGAAACAGCTGATTTGTTATGGAATATATACGTAGGTGTACACAGGCCCATTATCAGCAACCATCACTACTGTGTTCCAATGGCACGCTCTGTTAGCTAATCCAAGTTGATCATTTTAAAAGACTAATTGATCATTAGAAAATCCTTTTGCAATTATGTTAGCACAGCTTTAAACTGTTGTGCTGATTAAAGAAGCAATAAAACTGTCCTTTCGACTAGTTGAGTATCTGAAGCATCAGCATTTGTGGGTTCGATTACAGGCTCAAAATGGCCAAAAACAAAACTTTCTTCTGAAACTCATCAGTCTATTCTTGTTCTGAGAAATGAAGGCTATTCCATGCTAGAAATTGCCAAGAAACTGAAGATCTCGTCAACACTGTGTACTACTATCTTCACAGAAGAGCGCAAACTGTCTCTAACCAGAATAGAAAGAGGAGTGGGAGGCCCCGGTGCACAACTGAGCAAAACTGAGCAAGAGGACAAGTACATTAGAGTGTCTAGTTTGGGAAACAGACGCCTCACAAGTCTTTAACTGGCAGCTTCATTAAATAGTACCTGCAAAACACCAGTCTCAACATCAACAGTGAAGAGGCGACTCCGGGATGCTGGCCTTCTTGGCAGAGTTGCAAAAAAAAGCCATATCTCAGACTGGCCAATAAAAAGAAAAGATTAAGATGGTCAAAAGACACAGACACTGAACAGAGGAACTCTGCTTAGAAGGCCAGCATCCCGGAGTTGCCTCTTCACTGTAAATGAGTGTAAATGAGAACTTGTTCTCAACTGGCCTACCTGTTTAAATAAAGGTGAAATAAAATCAAATTAAAAAACAGCGTTGTACGAGATCTTGGTTTGGGATGAGTTGGACCTCCAGATTGAAGGAAAAGCAGCCAACAAGTGCTCAGCATATGTGGGATCTTCTTCAAGGCTGTTGGAAAAGCATTCCAGGTGAAGCTGTTTGAGAGAATGCCAAGAGTCTGCAAAATTGTTATCAAGGCAAAGGGTGACCATTTTGAAGAATCTAAAATATATGTTTCACTTTTATGGTTTCAGCATGATTCCATATGTGTTATTTCATAGTTGTGATGTTTTCACTATTGTTATTCAATGTACAAAATAGTAAAAATAAAGAAAAACCCTGGAATGATTAGGTGTGTCTAAACTTCAACTAAATATTCTTCTCTGCAGCCTTGCTAAAATCTGGGTAAAATATTGAAAGGAATGTGAGTCTTATTCAGTACATTTAGTTATTGCTTGCTTTTCAAAAAATCGTATAACCTTGCCAGACATGTCAGCTTAGATAGTTAGCCAAGCTAGCTACTCTAACTTGATTGATAGCCTGAAATGGTTTCTTGCTATCTAGTTATGAGGTTGGGAGATTGGAAACCTACTGTGCATTCAGAAAGTATTCAGACCCATTGACTTTATCCACGTTTTGTTATGTTACAGCCTTATTCAAAAATTGATAAAATTATTATTTTATCCTCATCAATCTACACACAATACCCCATAAAGACAAAGTGAAAACAGATGTTTGCTAATTTTTTACAAATAAAAAACAGAAATACCTTATTTGCATAATTATTCAGACCCTTTACTATGAGACTCGAAATTGAGCTCAGGTGCATCCTATTTCCATTCATCATCCTTGAGATGTTTCTGCAACTTGATTGGAGTCCACCTATGGTATAATCAATTGATTGGACATGATTTGGAAAGGCACACACCTGTCTATATAAGGTCTCACAGATGACAGTGCATGTCAGGCCAAAACCAAGTCATGAGGTTAAAGGAATTGTCCATAGAGCTCCAAGACAGGATTGTGTCGAGGCACAGATCTGGGGAAGGGTACCAACAAACGTCTGCAGCATTGAAGGTCCCTAAGAACACAGTGGCCATCATTCTTAAATGGAAGAAGTTTGGAACCACCAAGACTCTTCCTAGTGCTGGCTGCCCTGCCAAACTGAGCAGTCGAGGGAGAAGGGCCTGAAGTCAAGGGGTCTGAATAAATTCCAAAGGCATTGTATCTAACTACACACTTAGCGGGTGTTCTGAGGCAGTCATTAAATAAAACGTATTTTCAAGAGCAACTTTAGTAACAACGGTTTTGGGAAACAGCTTGGAGATTTATCGATGCACCTACGAAGGTTACTGGCCCAGGTCAGCGGAATGGAAACAATGGACAATGCCTTTCACTTTTTTTATTAATGGGCGAAATGAACTCCAGGACGGCAGGATTATAAATTGATTGCATTTCATTGTTGAGACAACTTTCATGTCAATTGTTATCAGATGAGCTTTGCTTATAATTTATTTGAGGGTGTTATTAGTTTGCCTCTTCCTAGGCAGGGTAGCCTAGTGGTTAGAGCGTTGGACTAGTAACCAGAAGGTTGCAAGGTCAAATCCCCGAGCTGACAAGGTACAAATCTGCCCCTGAACAGGCAGTTAAGCCACTGTTCCTAGGCTGTCATTGAAAATAAGAATTTGTTCTTAACTGACTTGCCTAGTAAAATAAAAAACTCATTAGAGGCTGCTATGATCTTCCCTGGTGATTTGGCTGCTATTATATTTAAAAAACTCACCTTTGAGTGTGCAGCAGATTTGGTTGTGATGTGTTCAATTTGCAGAAGCCTGGCCCTGACTGGAGCAGTTGCCACCGAGTGAGGCTTCACCATTGAAAGGCTGTGCTTTGTTCCTGGAGAAAGAGAAAATAATGCAGTCTCAGTGTGGTTTCAGAACCAAGATCTATTTTTCTTTTCTCAAACAGAGTGATAAAAACCTATTTCTATGCCGGCTGATATCAACAGGTAAAAATGTACTTCTTGACAAGCTTTCACAAGCATTTTGTTGTTTTTAAAAACTGACAAGACCGAAAGGAATTCTAGACTTGTATTTTATGAAACAATTATGAAAAGAACATCAATAAGAATAAGTAACTATTTTAAAATAAACACTCACCCAAATTGAACTTGCGTATTTGCCTTTGTTTTGTGCAAATGTCTAGAAACTCAATTTAATGTAACAGAGCTAAGAGTTGAATTTACATCTCTTAATGGAATTGGTGTCCATGACCATGCAGATCTAAAATCATTGTTGGAATTATTAGCTATTTAAATATCCCATTAATGAAGTTAACCATTAACTGTCAACATTTGACATTAGTTGTAAACAAATACATGAATAGAACACATTGTACACACCTTCCAGGAAAATGTACAAAATATCAATACCCAGGGCCAAACAAAAGACCCCCGCCCTTCTCTATAATTATATGTGACTAAATGAATGACCTTTTATGCTTTTAAAAGCTTTTCCTGCCAGTTGAACTGGAAGTCAATTTCTCCTTAATACCAAAGTTGTTGTGTTTACAAGCAATACATTACTGTATTAATCAAGAGGTAAATTGAGGTTTAGAAACAGGCAGAGCTTAACTGCAAGAGGGAGGCACTGGTGTTGGCGACTCGATCAAGCTATTTGCATTCAGGCGCATTGCTGTACCAATTATTGATTTCCCACTTATCAGATTAGCCGAGAACCCCCAGGGTGTTGATCCTCACCCCTGTCTAACAGCATCATAGTATCCAGCTTCCAATAAGAGAAGGTCAACGAGGCTGGCTGGCGTGCTATTGAAAAGGCCAAGTGAAATTCCTACACTAAGCCTTTGGGCTTGTTGTCTCGCGCCCTTCGTTTTCCTCCCGTTACTATGGGATATGTGTAAAACATAGTGGAGCGATGTCACTTTGATGCCCTATTGCTGTGATGAAGAAAGGAATGTAGTGACAAGCAGTGGGAAACTGTGAACGAATGTGTGTTGGCATTGCCCCAGATGAAGCTGGATGGCAATAATTAGGGCATGGCGAGGGGAGAGGAAGCGAATCATGCAGGACCATTACACATCGAGGACAGAGAACATATGGGGTCCACCCTGCGTGGCTCTGTGGCGTCAGCCCGCCACGGCTGCCTTTGCCGTGGAGGCGGAGTGTGAAGGGACAGGGGAATTGGGCATGTTAAATGTGTGAAATGGGCTGAGGCCCATTGGCATGGGCTGGGAATGCACTCTCCTTTCCCTGGGACCCTGGACAGGCCCCTGAGTGGGGGTGTAGCCAGGGTGTAGTAGTGCAGTTATACGGGAGAGTGGTCTGAAATCCTTTAAAACAGAAGAGGAGAAAGAGGAGGAGCTGCACTGTTTAAACCCCAGCTGCTCCACGGCTGGGCTGCTGGGTGTCAGCTGACTGTCCCCACTCAGATTTACAGCTTCGCTGTTGAACCCTTTTTTCTATGTTTCCAGTGCACTGGCCTTCCGAGGGACACTACCGATTATTCAACTAATCTAGAACCAGGGTAAATAGGAGGCTTTAATTGTCAGGATTTTTTTTGTAATGTCCAGAACCAGATTTAACACCATCTGTAAATACACACTGTGTTCTGTCCGTTAAATAATTTTCGAACCAGCTACACGCAGCTGGTTCAGGCCAATTATATAAATCCTCTGAATTAGTCATGAGTGATCCACAGTGTCAAAAGCCTTAGACAGGTTTCTTCCTATTCATACAATTAATAACACAATTTAAAACTATAGTAGCAGTAGAGATGGTGCTATGACCAGGTCGGAAACTTGAGTAATGTTCATTTAGAATACATTTCATAGTTAAAAAAGATCTAAGTTAAGTATTTATCAAGGATTCTAAGATTCTAGGTAGGCAAGAGAGTTCGGAAATGGGGCGATAATTATTTAGGTCACACGGGTCACCACATTTATGAAGGGGAAGTACAGTATAGGGGCCACCTTCCAGACCCTGGGGACGGATCCAGAAACCACCGTCAGGTAATAAATATGTGTTTGAGTTTCCGCTATCAGTGGAACAACAAGCTGTAGCAAGAAAGGATCAAGCAAATCTGACCGAGTGAACTTTTTTTCGCACATCAATCTTAAAAAAGGCATCTAGCACATCACAAATACATAAAAAATAAATATTCACTAGGAGTTGACTGATCTTCCATTGAGCCAAATTCTGACACAATTTGCTTAAGCAGGGAAGGAGAGGAATTTCCACACTTCAGTGCATTTACTGTTTTCCAAAATATAGGCGGATCAGCAGAGTCTGAGATAGAACAGAATGTAGCTTGATTTAGCTTTCTTAATTGAGGAAGTGCATCTATTTCTCGATTGCCTAAAAGCTGCCAATCATTTACTGAATCAGTTTTTCTAGCCTTGGTCCAGGCCTGATTTCTCACCATAATGAGATCGGAAAGTTTTACAGAGAACCACGGATTAGTTATATTTTTAACTCTATGACGTGTTTGTCTGCCAGAGATATACAAATATCTAGAGCCAATTCAGGGTCAGGCATGCAGCTTATAGAGGAAGTCATATCCTGAAGGGACGACTCCTGTGGAGAATCAAAATGAATAAAAATCCTAATTAATGAGGATCAATGTTTTTCTGTTTTGTATCTCTAATACATGCATTAGGAAAGTGACACCAAAACACCACTCAATTAAGTACTTGTGGGGGCTATTTGTAAAAATTAGAGAGAAGTTTGATGGGTTTCTTACATTAATCTGTGTAGGTTTGGAGATTAGTTTAGCGAGAAGGAGGAGACTCTACCCAAATTGGGGTATAAATATTACCACTATTGGAAATGTGTTTTTGTCATTTCAGTTGTTCGATCCTTTGGGGTGAATAAACTTGTCTTTCATAGAGTCCGTCGACTCTATGAAAGCCAAATTTGAGTCAAATATTCTTCAAATTATCAGAGGCTGCGGTAAACCAAACCAGGTTAAAGGTTCTAAGTACTCTGAAATTGTATCAACAGCATCCGCCAGTACAGAAGGGGGTGGTAAATCCCAGCTACAAACAAACACTAAAACTTTTTGGGGATAGTGACAGTTAGAAGAACATGATTGCCACTCGGCCCACCTATGGCTATTGTCTTACCATCGCCAATTCTTATTCATTGTCTTTTTATTGCAGCAAAAGGAGCATGGACATTGAGAAAGAAGCTGTTTAAAACAGGCATGATGTTTGGTACTATACTGCTGAGCTGGTGGTGGTTGGTACTGTAGTTGCTCGAGGGCCTCTCCCCTTGCATAGCCAGTGTGGAGCTGGTCAGGAGCGATTTCGCTCTTTTTACTCACCGGTTGATTGGTTTAATGGCTGCCCATATTACTATTGATCTGAATACCCCGTGACCGATAATGCCTTTTATTTTTACTCTGCCCATTTCTCCACAGTTTTAACAGCACACCTGGGGAATAAATATGTACTTTATTGCACTTATATCCGTGTGTATGGGAGTAGGTGGGCCTCAAACCTACTATTAGAAATATATGATATTCTTATTTACAATAAAGTGAAACGGTTGACCTGATATCGATGAAAATACCCTCAAATTAAAGCTGACAGTCTGCACTTTAACCTCATAGTCATTGTATAATTTCAAATCAAAAGTGCTGGAGTACAGAGCCAAAACAACAACTAAGTTATCACTGTCCCAATACTTTTGGAGCTCACTGTACACGGGGTGCAGGGAATAAAAGTCCAAAAGTTCAAATCATTATATTAAATCCAATTTCCATGAAAATTCCATAAAATGTATTTTAAACAATGTTCAGATCCCTGAAACTTGTTTACCTCTGGCCATGGTTTGCTAACATTTTCATGTCAACAAAATACGTCACTTTCATAGATTTTCATGTCTCTCATGTTCATTTTGAAATTCTCTCCATATGATCCCATGGTTCTTCTAACTTGTGAAACTTGTGATGACATTTAACACCCCGGTATTTCAGGTAAACACTTCTTGAGGTTAAAAGGTGCCCTGGTTTACATTCATCACATTGGCTGCGTGTTGATGCTGGAGGGAGGCTGTGTTCTGTGTGTGTGCACGTTTGTGTTTGTGTGAGTTTTTGTGTTTCAAAGTTAAAGTTTTATTAGTTGTATATACGGGATACACATGGTATACAGCGTCCAATGAAATGTTTACTTGCAGGTTCCTTTCACGACAATGCAACAGCAATAAGAAATAATCAAATATATGAACATGGACGTACTGTATGTGTGTGTACACTTGAGCCGGTGTGTGTGAATCTGTGAGTATATTTGTGTGCATGTGTGTGTGAGTCAGTGTGTTGGCAAGATGGGGTTGGCAAGAGTGCTGATGTAAAACGGCGGTGGCTGAGGCGAATAAGACATTTTATCAGCCTAGATTCCGGACCCAAGGTTGGGGTGATTGATACTATATCTCCTCTGTGCATAACCCATTGATGTGCTTCACATAATTTTGGTGATGAATCGTCTGATTCCGCATGCCATCCTATGGCCCTAGCCACATTAGGAGACGCCATTTATCATTGACGAGTTAAAAGGTTTCTGACAAAATTTGCCTAGGAAGAGGTTGTCGTTATTTCAACCCTGTCATTTACTCTCCACTGACACATTTAAGTTCTCATTTGTGTCAGGGAATTCATTATGGTTTCAAGGGGAGCTGCCCTTGCTGCTAATGTGCTAATGTTCTAGTAATTATTATATATATTTTTTACCTTTTTTTAACTAGGCAAGTCAGTTGAGAACAAGTTCTTATTTACAATGACGGCCTACACTGACCAAACCCGGACGACGCTGGGCCAATTGTGCTCCACCCTATGGGAGCCCCAATCACGGCCTGTTGTGATACAGCCTGGATTTGAATGGAAGCCAAGGGGCGACCCTTGATAAGTGTATCAGTTAGAATCAGGTAATCATCTGGGTCAAGTATTCAAGATAAATTACATAATTCCTTTCATGGAATGGTCTCCCGAGATTATGATTTCAAAGTGTCCGGAGACCATTTTTGTAATAACTCATCTTAATCGTTTAATTGTCACACTCTGGAAGAAAGGTCTTTATGATTCAGGCCACATGCCTTATGCCAGAACTCTCAAAGCACTTTTTGCCCACTGTAGAATAGCCTACTGCCAAGTGTGAGTCAAGCTATAAAACCACATACGCTCGGTATGTATGTGGGTGTATGTTGTTTTACATCAGAGTAGTGGATATATTGTAAGGCACACAAGCCAGAATATTGCCAGGGTGGACATTTGCCTGGCTTGATGTTCAGTTATCAAAGCAACATCCCTGAGAATATATCACTCCAATATATTCTTTGTTATTCCAGCAGCACGTCTTCTCACACCTATTCATCCCTCTTCCTGTCTGAATCTCACCCATTTTATACTACTTTTTATCTCTCTGCTCTCTTGCTTTCTCTTTCTTCTCTCCCTGCAGATTTCAATAATATTTTACAGTACAAGTACAATAGTTCACTGTAGCAGTAGTTGTTCCTCAGACATTCCTCATACTTCATGGGTCTGGGTTCAAATAGTGAGTTAAAATAATGTGTTCTTTCAAATACTTTTGAGCGTTTGATTGAGCCTGCCTATAGTGCCAGAGGGGTAGGGCTTTCACTTTGAGTGAAAGTATTTGAAAGAATACAAATAATATTTGAACCCAGGTCTGGTAGACAACAAATCGGTCTGTTCTAGGCAGGAAATACTCCTCCTCGTCTCAGCTCACGTCTTGGTTCTTTCTCGTCCCTGATAGGTTCTTTTATGGTGGTGAACGGCTCCGGCCGGGCGTCGGGACAGAAGGCCCACCTGCTCCTGCCTACCCTGAAGGAGAACGACACCCACTGCATCGACTTCCACTACTCTCTATCCAGCCGCGAAGGCTCCAGTCCCGGGGCACTCAATGTCTACATTAAGGTGAACAGCGGCGCCCAGGGAAACCCTGTGTGGAACGCCTCAGGCTCGGTGACCGAGGGCTGGGTCAAGACCGAGCTGGCCATCAGTACCTTCTGGCCCAACTCCTATCAGGTGAGGGGAGAGCTTCAGTGTTCACACATACATCTGTGAGGTGTTCATTAGGGGCCACAATGCATTTTTTTATATAAAGACTGTATTCTTCCGTTTTCAATATGTTTAATATGTTCATGACACTGCGATCACACCAACCATAAGCATGCTCAATCCACTGTTCAGAACCGGTGTGTGGTAGGCCTATTGCTGGAAATGTGATTTCTTAATAATATTTTAGTTGAGATTGATATTGCCTGTCTTACCTGTGTGATGAGGTTCGACAACTGAGTTATTTCCTAATGTAACCCAATTAGTTATTTGCAGCCTTCTTAGCTAGTCAATAGGGTTAAGAACTTGAATATAAATTATTTTTGACTAACAGGAATACTCATGCCCTGCCATCTATTTCTCGGCCTGAATGTCCTCACATTCATTACTGCTTATTTTGCCGACCTTTTTAAAACAGTTGTTCACTTCATGAACAAGATTGCATCCCCAATGGCACCTTATTCCTTATTTAGTGCACTACTTTTGACCAGGGCCCATGGCATTGGAGACACAATCCAAGTTTTAAAGGCAAAGCTGAAACACTGCAATGGTAATTAGTTCTCTCTAGAATATGATCAGTATGCAAATTTTCATCTGCTGGAGCTTTACACGCAGAGGCAACCTTTGTGCACCGCAACTTTCATCCAATTTGACTGAAATGGCCCTCAATGAGTCTATTTCATTCTATTTTCAGTCCTCAACTCTCGCTGAAATGGGTCGCCAAAAATGACTTCAGTGGGGAGTTTAGTCACCCCGGCGCCAATTATCTTGGCAAACCATCTCACTGCAAATGGCCAAGTTAAATAACCTTTGAGGGAAAATTATTTTAGGTCCCCACACACCTCTCTCTCTCTTACGCAATCCACTTTCACAAACACTTTCTCTCTCCCTCTACCTTTTTCACTGTCTGACTCTTACTGTCTCTCTCTATCGCCCCTTCATCTCTTTCTCTTTTTCTGTGCAAATTAAATAAAATGTCAATAGATACATTTTTCAGTTAATGGAATTCAGTTCTTTGATGTGGAAAGTAACCTTGTAGTTTTTGAATTTTGTAAGCTTTTGCATGGTCTTCAATGGGCAAAAACGTAGCGCAATGGTCTTCAGTGCAAAAACTTAATGAAAGGCCTCTGGCAGAAGTAGAATTCATATCTTATATGACCACGCTTTTCATGAATTTGAAGATATAATCATTAAGACCATTCAAAAGAGCAGGGAAATGAACAGGGAAGTATGATGTAGGAACACGTCACTTGCACAGGGTATTGCATAACTTAATTACCTTGGTGAGGCGGAAAGACTAATATTGTGAATATTTTGTTTTAGCTCTAACTAAATATTGACTTAGTCCGTAGGCTAAGGCAGGGATTTTCAAAGTTGGGTTCACAGCGAGATACTGCAGGGGGTCCGCAATTAATTCATACAATTCCGAAAAATACTTATAGGGATATTTTTTTATGAACACCGCTAGCTACAACAGAATACCATCACGGATACCATGTTCATGTCTCTGCGTCCAGTATGAAGGAAGTTAGACATAGTTTCATGAGCCAATGCTAACTAGCATTAGTGCAATGACTGGAAGTCAACAGGAACAGTTTGCATGCTAGCAGTTTGCATGTTCCTGGAAGTAGATAAATGGCTTCATTGCCAAAAGCTCTAACTGTCCCTTTAATATGGAGAAAATTAGAGTCATTCGAGCTAATTACAGGATTTTGTCTGTATAGAAAATTCTGTGGTAGTTTTCAAGATGGAAAAACTGTTTCAGTGTCTACTTAAATGACCAGATAGATGACCAGATAGTCAGATAGACCAGATAGTCAGATAGAAAGCATAAAAAAGATATTGAACTACAGTATATACAGTGCATAGAGTTGCAGAAAACTGCCAAGTTGTCTCTCAGCTCCATGCCAAACTAGAATTATTACGTTTACAACAGAAACATGTTCTCTCCGCCACCAAGATACCTTTCTACACTTCCTCTTCCAATGAACTGTGGGGAGGTCAAAATAATGAAACTGTCTACCAAATCTATTAATTTTGATTAAGTATACCATTATCATTCACCTGATGCTAAGACAAGATGCAACTTATTTTTTTGCTATCATATGATGGGGATCCCTGTGTCGCCGGTTTGCCTGGGTAGGGGTTCCTGGGAAAGAAGAGTTTGAAAACCCCTAGGCTAAAGCGCACATTAGGAGTGACGGTAAATCGAATAACCTTTTCTGCTTTTCATATTTCATGACACTGCTTGAAAGAGTTGACCGTTTTTTCTTAGCTGTTTTAATGAACAGTCTTAAAATGGAGTTCATTGACTTTAATTGATTGCTTGTTAAATATTGGGCTTGGGTATCTCCTTAAGAATCTGACTGTGTGGTCTTAAAGGGACAGCTAAGACCCCACTCTGTTTGATTAGACAAGTAGGTCTGGCACAAAAGATAAGTGGCACATTTTACACAAATTAATGTTTCCTTTTAGTTTGCGCTCCCCTGCCCAAGTTATTTGAAGCACGATGGGCCATTTAGAAAATTCTGTCTTAGCGTTTTAATAAGGATGTATTTCAACAAAGCGCTGAAAATATCATTGTTTCAACATAAAAGTGATACGCAAACACACTGTGTGTGACATTGGAATTTCTCTCTGCATTTCACGCACGTTTTCTATTCCAGAAAATTGCCATCCAAGAAATCAAAAACCTCACTCGTCCTTTGTTCAAAGCCTCTCTGTCTGCTTTCCTCCCTCTAAAGCAGTTGGGGTGGTTGAGAATTCACACCATGTACCACTCCAATTCACACAGTGTGGCACTATGCTCTCCAAACGTTTTGTTTCTGTCACAAAAGAACCGGTCAAAAAATGCAATCATGTCACGCACTTATTTATAGCATTTAGTTCGAAAATAAGTAAAAATGTACAAATTATTATTTATGATTATTTTCTGGTGAAAAACTATTTTAATTTGGTCCATGGCTCAGGCGGCCAAGTGGATGAAAGGCTGTTTGGCTCAGCTCAGTTGTGAACGCGAAGAGGAAGAACTTTACAGCTGTTTCTGAATAATATACAATTCCATGCTTGTGGGTGGTAACATTCAAATAAAACCCAGCACTGAAACGAAGAGTAAGATTCCCCACTTCAAGGCCAAATATATCATACTTTGACAAAAATGATTACCGATTGATGTAAATAGCTGTACAACATCATGGGTAAACTCTGGTCATCAGCTTTCAGATTAAAAAAGTGGATTTCTGCTGGTGTTGGCGTTTACCATACCTCAGTCCCAACATTTGACTGACTAGTGTCGTGTCTTTGGCTATGCCGGATGAAGTGATATGACATGCTATTCTATAAAATAATTTCTCCGTAATTAATATAACCTGATTGAGCTAATCATGTGCAGTGGGGCAAAAAAGTATTTAGTCAGCCACCAATTGTGCAAGTTCTCCCACTTAAAAAGATGAGAGAGGCCTGTAATTTTCATCATAGGTACACTTCTACTATGACAGACAAAATTATTTTAAAAATCCAGAAAATCACATTGTAGGATTTTTAAGCAGGGAGTGGAAGTGGAAGTGGAATTTCTCAGGTGTTTGCCTGCTATATGAGTTCTGATAAAATCACAGACATAATTCAAACAGTTTTAGAAACTTCAGTGTTTTCTATTCAATACTAATAATAATATGCAAATATTAGCAACTATGACTGAGGAGTAGGCCGTTTGATATGGGCACCTTTCGTCCAAGCTGCTCAATACTGCCCCTGCAACAAATAAAAAGTTAATTATTGGTACGTTTTGGTCATCCTTCAACACTTTATTACCCTTGTGCTCTGACACTTTGTGTGGGTTGGGTGCAGGAATGTAGTGAACAGGTCGATTGTAGCGGTAGTCATTTTGATTGCGACGTAATTTACAGTTATTTTGACCGCGGAGGTTATTGGAATCATGGTTTAGTGCTAGAAACTGTTGTTGTGCGTCATCTCTTAATGCTCCAATACCTGATGATGCACCCTCTAACTAGAGTGAGTGCTCCTGGTCAAACTTCAAAACCCGAGTGGTCCGGGCTTTTAGCTTTGCAAACTTTTGATGCCTCAAAAGCTGTGCTTGCAAGCTCTCTGAGTTGTAAGATAGGCAAGCCAACGTGGGCTGCAGGGCCCAAGTAGGTAATGAAGGTGGGATACATGTTCGACAGGAACATTTGTTTAAATGGTAACAGGTCTTCCATGCCTGTTTCAGTGAGTAGGCCAAAGTAAGCTGAACGAAGCCTATGATAGTAAGCTTTTGAGTGTTCATTCCGAGCTTGTTTAACCGTGTTAGCCAGTGAGCTATCGTGTTTGCGAGTCACAGAACCACTGAATTCTAATTTCAAAGCTGTGGCAAGTTTAGCATAGTCATTTAGCACGTTGCTGTTGTAGACGAATGAACCTTGTCACGTGTCTATTCGACGTTCGCTTCAACAGGTAAACCCTGTCAGAACCCGTAGCGTTCGGGAAGCCATCCAACGCGTCTTCTATGTCAGCTAGGAACGTCTCAGTATGGTTTGGCTGACCTGGAACGGGGTCAAAGGTGGGGAAATTCTTCACGAGATTGTCAAGGTATTCCGCGTCAAGCTGGCGGAGAGGGTTGGCTTCATCCTGTGGGGAAAGTGGGGCCGAAAGGGCAAGAGGAGAAGCCAAGCTTTGGCTTTGTTGGCCAAGAGGCGCCATATTACAGAGTGCCGAATGACCGAGAGGAGAAGACTGAGGGACACTTGATGGAGGCAATGTCTGAAACCTATCGTCTTCACTCCGGTTGCTTGGATGGGTAGTCATTCTGAAGAGTGTGACCATTCTGGATTTCTCCAGATGGTACCTAAGGGTGTTATTCTGCTGCATTGCAGAGTCCACTTGAGCGCTTAGAGTACTGATTTTGGACACGTGAGTGTCGCACTTGCTCCTTTCAGTCTCAAACTTATCTGTCATGGTTTGCAGATAGAGGTCTTGAGTACGGAGCGAGAGATTCAGTGATGAGATTTCTTCCGCTTGCTTAGAAATCAGGATTTCCATCTTCATCACCCGAGTTCTCTCATCATTCATTTGGTCAGCGACTTCAATGAGTTCTGCTGATTTGTCATCCAACTTGGTCATTGCGTTCATCAATTGATTGTCTTTGGTCTGTAGAATTTTGAGTAGAACCGTGTTACTTTGAGTAACGTTCAACAAAACTGCCTGCATGTTATCAAATTGCATGCTCCTATTTGTAGATAACTCAACAGATTTATCTAGTTTGGAGTGGACTACATCGTATTTAGTTTTGGCTAAATCGAGTTGTTCCTGGAGACAACGGTTTTGTTGAAGAGTTTGTGCTCGTTCATCGTCATAAGTATTTGCAATTACTTTTAATTGTTAAGATTTCAAACGCAGTTCCTCGACTAGCAGAATGTATTCATTTCCTGCTTTAGTCAATAGCTGCTCAGTTCTCTCCACCTGTCCCCTCATGTTAGCCATGTCTGGCACGTGCTTCAGCTGTGCACTGTGGTTTAGGACCGATGCCACATTTTTATGGCGATACATCAGTGCAAGAGTGGGGAGAACTGTCACAAAGCCTGTGTTTGATGGTTGATTTTGGAGAGCATTCGCAATTTCGGCTGTTTTTTCGCTAATGGCATAATTAGGGTTGATATCGCTGCTGAGGTCAGAGATCAATCCTTTTGTGGGTGGAGGTTCACTAATTAGCAGAGGAGTAGTGACCACCTCCTTTGATAGCTTGTACAATATTATAAAAATTTAGAGGAAAAATGTTCCTATTTTTTTCAAAGTTTGGGTTTGGAATTCATTGGAAGCTGCAAAGACAAGTTTAATCTATGTATAGATGTTGACGAACCATCAGTACCGTACCAGTAATGTGGAAGTTGGACGTGAATGAATTTGCAAAAGCAAATTGAATTAATTAATCAATGCCAATGATTAATCCTACCTGGGTAGGCAATCTGGGTATTAAACTTTAATTAACCTGAGAAGTTGCTTCATCTAGGTTAATATGAGAAGTTTAAAAGTGTCTCATTTGATTGGAAGAACATTAAGGTATGTTCAACAATTTAATTTATTAAATTGAATGAGACGATAATCCATACAATCTCCATTGATTGGATTATCAT
Source organism: Oncorhynchus tshawytscha (assembly GCF_018296145.1). Classification (NCBI taxonomy): domain Eukaryota; kingdom Metazoa; phylum Chordata; class Actinopteri; order Salmoniformes; family Salmonidae; genus Oncorhynchus; species Oncorhynchus tshawytscha. The sequence continues at coordinate 19,481,727 of NC_056435.1, forward strand.
AAATGTAAACAGGAAATCAAATGTTTCCAACATTCAACACTGGTGCACTTCTCCCTAAGGCCGAAACCACATGGGATTCACGCTGGGGCGGGGCTTCTGTCAGTACTAGATTACTGAATGGTTTTTCAAAAACCAAATGTTACTGATTTATCAATTTAATTACAAATCAGACTTGTATAGGCTATTCGGGAATTAAACTTTAATTAACCTGAGAAGCTGCTTCATCTAGGATAGTTTGAAAAAAGTTTACAAGGTCTTATTTAGAAATCTCATCAATTTGGATATTATTTAATATATCTATTTCAGAATGTAAATTGCCAGATTTACACTTATTAGTTCAATTGGATAAGACATTGATATTCGTCTGGATATCACAAGTAATGACTTGAGTGTGACCTGAATAATTCTTCATGAACTAATATATTAGTGCACACGCCAGCGGTCAAAGATTTCACACGCTGAAATCAAACGGAACTACCCGGGCCGGGACTTCCGTTGCACAAGGCGGAGCAATTTCAACGTGGCACAAGGAACGAAAAATGGCTATTTTCCCTTGTTAGCAAGCTAAACCCTCCTTTGTGCCTGAAAATGCAGCACATAGGATTCCCTTGGCAAGGGAAAGGTTTTACTTATAACGTATTATGTTCAAACCCTTTTCGGCGTTTTTTGACGATGTTTTAACCGGAACACACGGCAACAACGAAATGTGCCTTGGTCTACTCGCGAGAGAGACAGAGATATATAACGCTGGTCAAGCTTATCTCCTGAATTTCAATCGGCTGGCCCTTTGTCCTCGCTCGAGAAATTAATAATGACCGAGCCTACCCGCGTCTGAAACGTACCAGGCAGAAATTGCCCTGCGTTTGGCCAAACACTCTATTTCTCAGATTTCTATAATTAGCTTTATCATCCCTCATACAGAAATGTATTCGCTTACGTTGCCCACTGACTACGTCAGCGAACAACACGGAGTCGGGGGAATCTTCAGAACACACACACAATAATGCTTGTCTACCACTCCAAAAATGTGTTCAATAACTTGGTATATTATGTAATCTGTTTTTCAATTTTATACAGGCTGCCTCATTCCATTTTAAATTCCTGTCAGGGGACTCCAATTATGTCGTGTCTTTGGCTATGCCAGATTAAGTGATATGACATGTTATTCTATAAAATAATTTCTCCATAATTAATATCACCTGATTGAGCTAATCATGTAAATGTAATTAGAGTCGGCACCACTAAATAATATTTATAGAGCTGTTATCTTCCGAATAAACTCTTAAAGACCTAGTAATATTTTACATCAATAGCAGTCAATATCAATCGTCACCTTAATTCAGTCTCATCTGAAAGTTGTAAATTATTTTATCTGCACGAACCCTGGCTAACAAGTTGAATCAGCAATACAAAATTTGATTTAATTATTTATTTACTAAATACCTAACTAATCACACAGAATTACACATACACACAATTAATCATAACTTGATTACAAATTACGTCATAAAGGAAAACGTCCCTTGTGGGCAGAACAGATATGACAGCTTTTTACACAAAAGAAAAGGGCTGGGTTGAGTGAAAGAGCGGGAAGACTGAGGAACAAAGGGAAGAAGCTGTGCTATCGTAAATACAGTACTTTATGCAATCTAAATTACCGCCCATTTCGAAAAGGAAAATGCAATAAATATTTACGCTGAGCTGCACTTCAGTAGGTTGGTGGTAGATGGAAGGCCGTGTTGCCAAACCGAGTCCTTTGTCCTTTGAAGAATGTCTCTGGTGGTCAATTGGATACGTTGTAGTAATGTCATTCTGTGGTAGACGGGATACTCTGTCTGTTCCTTCCTAACCTGCGTTTGCAGCTGCGGTTGCTAACTCAATGGCTAGGAGGTATCAATTCTGTAGTGAATAAGAGTTCAAGGTTCATAACATTCGCAACCAAAGCTCACGCTGATGTTGGCTTCGTTCTGAAGTTATTATCTGAACCATTCTGACATAGGACCGTCGTCCTACCTCCCCGGAACAGGAAGTTCTATTGTCGTCAAGGGCTTTAATAGGAAGGGAGAGGGTGCGTGTTTGAAAAGTTTTATAGCCCATGTCCCTTCACAGGGCGGGCCACTGATTGAGCAGCCCTATCTTATGAAAACCCACATCTCACATTTTAGAAGCTGAAATCACATTTCATCCAATCACAAATAATTTCATATTCAAACATTTAAATTGAACAACAATTCCATGTGAATCCGATAACTCTGATGTGTAGACTTTCCACTGTAGAGTTTATGTAATCTTTTCATTGATGAGAATGTCACAGATGACAACCGAGCTGACATCATATTCATTAAGTACCACCGCATATGTTCAATTGGTCGCATTACCAGAATATAATTAATTTCCCCCCACCTTCTGATGTTCCCCGAATCTCTATGTTAATAACCTCTTATGGATAGGGGAGACGCTAGCGTCTCAACTGGCCAATTACCAGGGGAAATGCAGAGAGCCAGATTCAAATAAAATGCTATAAAATTCAAACTTTCATTAAATCACACATGTAAGATACTCAATTAAAGCTACACTCGTTGTGAATCCAGCCAACATGTCAGATTTTTAAAATGCTTTTCGGCGAAAGCATACGAAGCTATTATCTGCACCAGCAGTAAACAAAGGAGCTAGCATAGCAGGCGCTACAGAAAACGCAGAAATAAAATATAAAACAGGCAATACCTTTGACGAGCTTCTTTCGTTGGCACTCCAATATGTCCCATAAACATCACAATTGGTCCTTTTTTCCCCGATTAATTCCGTCCATATATATCGAAAATGTCCATTTATAAAGCGCGTTTGATCCAGAAAAAAAAACAGTTTACAAAATCCCAACGTCACTACAAAATATTTCAAAAGTTTTCTATAAACTTTGCCAAAATATTTCAAACTACTTTTGTAATACAAGGTTAAACGTTAATAATCGATCAAATTGTAGACGCAGCAGTCTGTATTCAATACAGGAACAAAAAGAAACCAGCACTGCTTTTCACGTCTTGCGCAACTCACAAAAGTGTCCAGACAGATAGATTAAAACTCAAAAAAGTATGCAGACAGATAGATTAAAATTAAGTTTATATTGTAATACTTCTGATTGCCAACTTTCTAGCTCCTCCCACAATTTCCAAACTTTATAGAACTCCTAAAAAGCATGAATTATTGCATCATTATTCATTTTACGTATGAGTCATGACTCTGCCATTGTGCTGTAGAATTTGGGAACTGTCTCTTGTATAATAAATTGCAAATGAGTTTATACTGGATTAAGAGTACATGTTCATTAACTGTAACGTTGTTAGTTATGCTCCAATTTTCTCTCCATTTTATGCCAGCATCAGTTCTTTTAAAATCTTGGTTTCAATAATTATATATTTTTTAAGAGATTGTCAGTTGGATATGCTCTCTGCACATCTTCAGTATGTACCCATTGTTCCTCTTTAGTGCATTCAATGTTGTAAGTATAAGCCTCGGGTATTGAGTAGATACAATTCCAAGTCTGGAAGGTTAAATAAAACCACCCTCAGATATAGAAATATGTAAAACTTTCCTTTTTATTCTTTAAATTTGATTTGCCCATATAAATGCTTATGACCGATTCTACTTTTTTTTAAAGAATGTCTTCGAAGGGGTAATTGGTATTACTGAAAATAAATACAAAAACGTTTTTCTACCTGTAAGATTTATGGGAAGATTACTATATTTAATTAAATCAGCTTTCATATTGTTGAGTAATGGAATAAAGTGATCTTTAAATATTTGTTGTGACTTATTAAGCATCCTAAGTATTTCATATTTTTCATGGTCCACTTAAAGGATTTCTGTAAATCGTGAGTTATTCTTTTTCCTCTTGCCATTTTCTCAGTGTTTTCCTCATTAATTTTAGAACCTGAGATTTTTGAGTATTACGAAAAGATTTTTAGCAAAGGGGGCATTGAGTTTTAAGTATTGGTTAGGCATATCAGGAGATCATCTGCAAGCAAATACGTTTATTTTATATTGAAGTTTACCAATACTGTTACATTTGAGGCCTGTCTAATGCTTTGTGAAATTGGATCAATTGCCAGTGCAAACAGGAGGGGAGAGAGAGGACATCACTGTCTTGTGCCCCTTTCTAAAGCAATTTCATTAGATTATGTATTATTTGTAGTCTATGAGGAGGAGATGCGCTGCAGTACTTAATGCAGCTGGTGGCCACACCAGATACTGACTGTTACTTTTGATTTTGACCCCCTCCCCCCTTGTTCAGGGACACATTATTCAATTTCTGTGGAACTTGTTCAGTTTATGTCTCAGTTGTTGAATCTTGTTGTGTTCATACAAATATTTACACATGGTAAGTTTGCTGAAAATAAATGCAGTTGACAGTGAGGGGACGTTTACTTTTTTGCTGAGTTTAGTTTGACTCTCAGGTGTAATGGAGTGATCAGTCAGGTTTAGGTGTAATGTAGTTATCGGTCAGCTTTGGATGGACAGCTGGAGGCAAATTTGTGTGTTCACATCAGGGTATGATAGCGCTGAAAAAATATGGCCGCAGCCTACCCTTCCCAAGAATCCATCGAACATATCACATCTGTATCATACACGCAAAAGATCAGTGTACTGTCCACACGGTCTGTTGTTTTTGTTTAATACATTTTTTAATCATGTTGACAACCACAACATATTTAACCACTGGAAATTCTCAATCCTGTCTCATAGCTCTACGGACAATTCCTTCGACCTCATGGCTTGGTTTGTGCCCTTACATACGCTGTAAACTGTGGGACCTTACATAGACAGATGTGTGCCTTTTCAAATCATGTCTAATCAATTGAATTTAACACAGGTGGACTCCAATAAAGTTGTAGAAACATCTCAAGGATGATCAATGGAAACAGGATGCACCTGAGCTCAATTTTGAGTCTCATATTAAATTATGTAAATAAGGTATTGATGTTCTTTAATTGTAATGCATCTGCAAAAATGTCTAAAAACCTGTTTTCACTTTGCCATTATGAGGTATTGTGTGTAGATTGATTTATTATTATTTTATTTTTAATTAACTAAACAAATTCTTATTTACAATGATAGCCTACTGGGGAAGAGCGGGTTAACTGCCTTGTTCAGAACAACTAATATTTACCTTGTCCGCTTTGGGATTTGATCCAGCAACCTTTCAGTTACTGGCCCAACTCTCTAACAACTAGGCTACCTGCCGATGAGGGGGGGGGGGATTATTTAATCCATTTTAGAAAATTGCTGTTATGTAGAAAAATGTGGAAAAAGTCAAGGGGCCTGATTACTTTCCGAAGGCACTGTCAATTGCAGTTTGTCCAGAACAAATCAGCACGTATCACACTTAGATGTATACGGAGGGAACGTGTCAGTATCATGCATGTCACACTCTCCTTGCTCAAAGTTGAGTAGAGATTGATTGCATCATTATTGGTCTTTTGTGTGAAGTATTGATTTGTTGAAGGTACCAAACTGTCTGTTCAAGTAGTTTGCACACATTTTGGACACTCATCTGTACAATACAAGACATGCAAGTAGTGGTCTCTTCACAGTCCCCCTTGTCCAGAACAGAGGCTTGGAAATGCACAGTATTAAATAGAGCCATGACTACATGGAACTCTCTGCCACCCCAGGTAACTCAAGCTAGCAATAAAACCAGTTTCAAAAAACAGATAAAAACACACCTTACTGCACAAAGGGGACTGTGAAGAGACAGCCATTTTATATATCTTGTATAGTATTTTGCACTGCACTATGTATTAGACCTAGATATTGTGTGTATGTACTGATATGTAGGCTATGTGTGATATTTTATGTCTGTATTTCAGTCCTTGACTAATAATGTTCTTTACTATGTCCAGGGTTGGGTAGGTTACTTTCTAAAATGTAATCCATTACAGTTACTAGTTACCTGTCCAAAATTATAATCAGTGATGTAACATTTGGATAACCCAAACTCAATAACGAAATCTGATTACATTCAGTTACTTTTAGATTACTTTCCCCTTAAGAGGCATTAGAAGAAGACACAGGATAACTCAATGTTAAAGTTTACATAGCTGGCCATATATGGATGTCAAATTTTTCTTATGGGTTGGTTATGTAGTAACTACAGATTGCCCCTTTAAGTCTATCAAAAGTGTGAATGTTTGAGCATGTCCATTAGGACTATGGATTTTTTAAAATTAGCATGAATTATATTGAGCAATAAAAGCTCAATTTTTATTCCATAGGCTTGGATCCACACTATGCAGCTGTTGCAAGAGCACATTTGTCACTGGCTGTCCACTGGTTTCAAAAACATTGATTGGGTTTAGATTTGTGCACAGCCATCCACAACAACCACAATCCGTAAGGTGCCAATAACGACATGAGAGCGCAGCAGTATGGTTCACATCAATGGCCTATGTAGATATCAATAATAAGTGATATCCGTATGGCCGTAGACTATACCACTGCTGGCATCATTACCTCCAAGCGAATAGTCTACGGCCATTCTCATCGACGGGGCTGTAGTGGAGCAGTTTGAGAGCTTCAAGTTCCTTGGTGTCCACATCACCAACATACTAGAATGGTCCAAACACACCAAGACAGTTGTGAAGAGGGCACAACAAAGCCTATTCCCCCTCAGGAAACTAAAAAGATTTGGCATGGGTCCTGAGATCCTCAGAAGGTTCTACAGCTGCAACATCGAGAGCATCCTGCCTGACTGGTTGCATCACTGCCTGGTAAGGCAATTGCTCGGCCTCCGACCGCAAGGCACTACAGAGGGTAGTGTGTACGGCCCAGTACATCACTGGGGCAAAGCTGCCTGCCATCCAATACCTCTAAACCAGGAGGTGTCAGAGGAGGGCTCTAAAAATTGTCAAAGACCCCAGCCACCCCAGTCATAGACTGTTCTCTCTACTGCCGCCGGGCAAGCGGAACCGGAGTGCCAAGTCTAGGACAAAAAGGCTTCTCAACAGTTTTTACCCCAAGCCATAAGACTCCTGAACAGGTAACCAAATGGCTACCCGAACTAGCTACCAGCTATCAGTCAGATAACCACTGCTAGCGGTCATCAGCTAACCTTTTGCTCGGAAAGCTCTCGCCAGTTCGTACAACGCGCTTCAAACCAGAGAATAATGGACCTATTATTCTCTCCATATCCCCGAATTCCTACCACAAACTCTAAACCTTTTCATCTGGATCATCACAGCTAGCTAACCGCAACCCGGGTTGACTACTCCTGGCTAATGTTTCTGTCCTGGAGCTAGCACCAACTAGCCTGGGGCTAGCCCATGCTAGACCCGTCTCCCAGCTCACTCCCGGGCTACAATATCCGGACCCCTTCTACTGCCGGTACGGGGCACGGAACCCCGCCGATCCTCTACGACTGGAATACCGACATAACCTGCCCGAGGATTCCAACAGGCCCCTCAGGCGCGACGCCCGCTGAAGGCCCATTCTGATAACCTGCTAGGCCTGCTAGCTACTTGGAACCCTACCTCCAGGACTGGTCTATCGACGTCACCGCACGAAGAGGCAAAAACAGACTTACCCCCATCGCGACGTCTCCCAAAGGCTAACTTGCTAGCCCCGGTCTACTACCTGCAAGCTTGCCTGCCCCGGTCTGCTAACTGCTAGCCCCTGGTAACTGCTTGCTTGCTAAAATGGTCTGCTAACTGCTTGCTTGCTAACCCGGTCTGCTAACTGTTGGCATCGGGATGCTAACTGTCTGAATTGCCGTGGACCCATATGTTCAATTGGCTACTCATGCCTCTCTCTAATATCAATATGCCTCGTCCATTACTGTCCTGGTTAGTGATTACTGTCTTATTTCACTGTAGAGCCTCTAGCCCTGCTCAATATGCCTTAACCAACCATGTTATCCCACCTCCTAAATATGCGATGAGATCACCTGGTTTAAATGTCTCTAGAGAGTATATCTCTCTCATCATTACTCAATGCCTAGGTTTAACTCCAATGTACTCACATCCTTTATCTGTACACTACGCCTTGAATCTATGGTATCATGCCCAGAAACCTGCTCCTTTTACTCTCTGTTCCGAACGTGCTAGACGGCCAGTTCGTATAGCCTTTAGCCGTACCCTTATCCTACTTCTCCACTGTTCCTCTGGTGATGAAGAGGTTAATCCAGGCCCTGCAGTGCCTAGCTCCACTCCCACTCCCCAGGTGTCTGAATCCTGGCTTAGGAAAACCACCAAAAACCTTGAAATCTCCATTGCTAACTATAACATTTTCCGCCAAGATAGAACTGGGGGCGGTGTTGCAATCTACTGCAAAGATAGCCTGCAGAGTTCTGTATTATACTATCCAGGTCTGTACCCAAACAATTTGAGATTCTACTTCTAAAAATGCACCTTTCAAGAAACAAGTCTCTCACTGTTGCCGCTTGCTATAGACCTCCCTCTGCCCCCAGCTGTGCCCTCGATACCATATGTGAATTGATTGCTCTCCATCTATCTTCTGAGCTCGTGCTATTAGGTGACCTAAACTGGGACATGCTTAACACCCCAGCTATCATACAATCCAAGCTTGATGCCCTCATTCTCACACAAATTATCAATGAACATACCAGGTACAACTCCAAATCCATAAACACGGGCACCATCATAGATGTCATCCTAACGACCAAACGACCACCCCTCATCACTGTGAAACACTTCTGCGAGCAGGCATTTCTAATCGACCTGGCCGGGGTATCCTGGAATGACATTGACCTCATCCCGTCAGTAGATGATGCCTGGCTATTCTTTAAAAGTGCCTTCCTCACCATCTTAAATAAGCATGCCCCGTTCAAAAAATGTAGAACTAGGAATAGATATAGTCCTTGGTTCACTCCAGAACTGTCTGCCATTGACCAGCACAAAAACGTAATGTGGCGTTCTGCATTAGCATGGAATAGCCCCCGTGATATGCAACTTTTCAGCGAAGTTAGGAACAAATATACACAGGCAGTTAGGAAAGCTAAGGCTAGCTTTTTCAAACAGAAATTTGCATCCTGTAGTACTAACTCAAAAAAGTTCTAGGACACTGTGAAGTCCATGGAGAATAAGAGCACCTCCTCCCAGCTGCCCACTGCTCTGAGGCTAGGAAAACTGTCACCACCGATAAATCCACTATAATTGAGAATTTCAATAAGCATTTCTCTACGGCTGGCCATGCTTTCCACCAGGCTACCTCTACCCCGGTCAACTGCCCGGCACCCTCCACAGCAACCCGCCAAAGCCCCCACCATTTCTCCTTTACTCAAATCCAGATAGCTGATGTTCTGAAAGAGCTACAAAATCTGGACCCCTACAAATCAGCTGGGCTAGACAATCTGGTCCCTCTCTTTCTAAAATGATATGCTGAAATTGTTGCAAGCCCTATTACTAGCCTGTTCAACCTCTCTTTCGTATCGTCTGAGTTTCCCAAAGATTGGAAAGCTGCCGTGGTCATCCCCCTCTTCAAAGGGGGTGCCACTCTAGACCCAAACTGCTACAGACTTATATCTATCCTACCCTGTCTTTCAGAGGTCTTCGAAAGCCAAGTTAACAAACAGATTACCGACCATTTCGAATCCCACCGTACCTTCTCCACTATGCAATCTGGTTTCAGAGCTGGTCATGGGTGCACCTCAGCCACGCTCAAGGTCCTAAACGACATCATAACCGCCATCGATAAGAGACATTACTGTGCAGCCGTATTCATCGACCTGGCTAAGGCTTTAGACTCTGTCAATCACCACATTCTTATTGGCAGACTCGACAGCCTTGTTTTCTCAAATGATTGCCTCGCCTGGTTTACCAACTACTTCTCTGATAGAGTTCAGTGTGTCAAATCGGAGGGCCTGTTGTCCGGGCCTCTGGCAGTCTCTATGGGGGTGCCGCAGGGTTCAACCCTCGGGCCGACTCTCTTCTCTGTAAACATCAATGATGTTGCTCTTACTGCTGGTGATTCTCTGGTACACCTCTACGCAGACGACACCATTCTGTATACTTCTGGCCCCTCTTTGGACACTGTGTTAACTAACCTCCAGACAAGCTTCAATGCCATACAACTCTCCTTCCGTGGCCTCCAACTGCTCTTAAACACAGGGAAAACTAAATGCATGCTATTCAACCGATGCCTGCCTGCACCTGCCCGCCTGTCCAACATCACTACTCTGGACGGCTCTGACTTAGAATACGTGGACAACTACAAATACCTAGGTGCCTGGTTAGACTGTAAACTCTCCTTCCAGACTCACATTAAGCATCTCCAATCCAAAATTAAATCTAGAATCGGCTTCCTATATCGCAACAAAGCATCCTTCACTCATGCTGCCAAACATGCCCTTGTAAAACTGACCATCCTACCGATCCTCGACTTCGGTGATGTCATCTATAAAATAGCCCCCAACACTCTACTCAACAAACTGGATGCAGTCTATCACAGTGCCATCCGTTTTGTCACCAAAGTCCCATACACTACCCACCATTGCGAACTGTACGCTCTTGTTGGTTGGCCCTCGCTTCATACTCAACGCCAAACCCACTGGCTACAGGTTATCTACAATTCTCTGCTAGGTAAAGCCCCGCCTTATCTCAGCTCACTGGTCACCATAGCAGCATGCACTCGTATCACTCTCTCCAGCAGGTATATCTCACTCATCACCCCCAAAGCCAATCACTCTTTTGGTCGTCTTTCCTTCAAGTTCCCTGCTGCCAATGATTGCAACGAACTGCAAAAATCTCTGAAGCTGGAGACTCATACCTCCCTCACTAGCTTTAAGCACCAGCTGCCAGAGCAGCTCACAGATCACTCCACCTGTAAATAGCCCATCTGTAAACAGCCCATCTATCTACCTACTTCATCCCCATACAGTATTTATTTATTTATCTTGCTCCTTTGCACCCCAGTATCGCTCCTTTGCGCCCCAGTATCTCTGCTTGCACATTCATCTTCTGCACATCTACCATTCCAGTGTTTAAATTGCTATATTGTTACTATATACTGTATATTGCTATATATATTGCTTCGCCACCATGGCCTATTTATTGCCTTAACTCCCTTATCTTACCTCATTTGCGCTCACTGTACATAGACTTTTTGTTTTCTTTTGTTCTACTGCATTATTGACTGTATGTTTTGTTTATTCCATGTGTAACTCTGTGTTGTTCTATGTGTCGAATTGCTATGCTTTATCTTGGCCAGGTCGCAGCTGCAAATGAGAACTCAACTAACTGTTCTCAACTAGCCTACCTGGTTAAATAATGGTAAAATAAAACAATTAAATTAAAATAAATATATGCATAGTCACTTTAACCATATCTACATGTACATACTACCTCAATCAGCCTGACTAACCGGTGTCTGTATCTAGCCTTGCTACTGTATATAGCCTCGCTACTGTTTTTCACTGTCTTTTTACAGTTGTTTTTATTTCCTTACTTTCCTATTGTTCACCTAATAACTTTTTTGCACTATTGGTTAGAGCCTGTAAGTAAGCATTTCACTGTTGTATTCGTGACAAATAAATTTGATTTGATTTATTCAAGTTGGATAGTGTTTGAATGCCGACAGCAGTCGCACCATTGGAAGACACAGCTTGGACTGTAACCTACAAAAGTCTATTGGTGCTCTTTTCCCACGATCCATCAAACCCATTTGGTGCGTCATCATAGTGGTCTCTGACTTGCGCCTTTTTCAATGCTGATTAGAATGTCATTGAGAAAAAAAGTAATCATCTAGTTTTTAAAACGTATTTGTAATCTGATTACTATATATTTGCAGGTAACATAACATATTACAATCACCATTGTTTTGTAATTACATGTAATCCGTTACTCCCGTTACGCCCCAACCCTGATTGTGTCATGTTTAATGTGGAACCCAGTAAGTGTATGTCATGCTTTTGTAGCGGCTAATGGGGATCCTAATAAATACCAAATACAACTGGTGAGAGGAATGGCCGAGAGAGAGAAGGGTAAAGTAGCCATAGATGCAACAATACAAAATATGCATGTGTGACATACAGTTGAAGTCATAAGTTTACATAGACTTAGGTTGGAGTCATTCAAACTCGTTTTTCAACCACTTTACTAATTTCTTGTTAACAAGCGATAGTTTTGGCAAGTCGGTTAGGACATCTACTTTGTGCATGACACTAGTCATTTTTCCAACAATTGTTTACAGACAGATTATTTCACTGTATCACATTTCCAGTGGGTCAGACGTTTACATACACTAAGTTGACTGCGCCTTTAAACAGCTTGGAAAATTACAGAACATGATGTCATGGCTTTAGAAGCTTCTGATGGGCTAATTGACATAATTTGAGTCAATTGGTACCTGTGGATGTATTTCAAGGCCTACCTTCAAACTCAGTGCCTCTTTGCTTGACATCATGGGAAAATCAAAAGAAATCTTCCAAGACAGAGGTACACAAGTATCTATATCCACAGTAAAACAAGTCCTATATTGACATAACCTGAAAGGCCGCTCAGCAAGGAAGAAGCCACTGCTCCAAAACTGCCATAAGAATACAGTTTGCAACTGCACATGGGGACAAAGATTGTACTTTTTGGAGAAATGTCCTCCGGTCTGATGAAACAAAAATAGAACTGTTTTGCCATAATGACCATCGTTATGTTTGGAGGAAAAAGGGGGAGGCTTGTAAGCCGAAGAACACCATCCCAACCGTGAAGCACGGGGGTGGCAGCATCATGTTGTGGGGGTGCTTTGCTGCATGAGGGACTGGTGCACTTCACAAAATAGATGGCATCATGAGGAGGACAATTATGCGGATATATTGAAGCAACATCTCAAGACATCAGTCAGGAAGTTAAAGCTTGGTTGCAAATGGGTCTTCCAAATGAACTATGACCCCAAGCATACTTCCAAAGTGGGGCAAAATGGCTTAAGGACAACAAAGTCAGGGTGTTGGAGTGGCCATCACAATGCCCTGACCTCAATCCAATGGAACATTTGTGGGCAGATCTGAAAAAGCGTGTGCAAGCAAGGAGTGGCAATATTTCGTGAATAAAGTGGCTATATTTCCAGAATAAACTCAAAAATAGGTATTTCGTGAATAAAGTCAACATTTTGAGAATAAAGTCGACATATTGAAAATAAAGTTGCAGCTATATTTCAACATTAATGTAGGGGATTTGGTTAATTGCATGTCTCCTTGGCTCCCTGTTTTTTTTCACCTTTATTTAACCAAGTAGGCTAGTTGAGAACAAGTTCTCATTTGCAACTGCGACCTGGCCAAGATAAAGCATAGAAATTCGACACATACAACAACACAGAGTTACACATGGAATAAACAAAACACAGTCAATAATACAGTGGAAAAATAAAACAAAAAGTATATATACAGTGAGTGCAAATGAGGTAAGATAAGGGAGTTAAGGCAATAAATCAAATCAAATTTATTTGTCACATACACATGGTTATCAGATGTTAATGCGAGTGTAGTGAAATGCTTGTGCTTCTAGTTCCGACAATGCAGTAATAACCAACGAGTAATCTAACCTAACAATTCCACAACTACTACCTTATACACACAAGTGTAAAGGGATGAAGAATGTGTACATTAAAATATATGAATAAGTGATGGTTACAAGACGGCAAAGGCAAGATGCAGTAGATGGTATAGAGTACAGTATATACATATGAGATGAGTAATTTAGGGTATGTAAACATTAAATTAAGTGGCATTGTTTAAAGTGGCTCATACATTTTTACATCAATTTTTACATTATTAAAGTGGCTGGAGTTGAGTCAGTATGTTGGCAGCAGTCACTCAATGTTAGTGGTGGCTGTTTAACAGACTGATGGCCTTGAGATAGAAGCTGTTTTTCAGTCTCTCGGTCCCTGCTTTGATGCACCTGTACTGACCTCGCCTTCTGTATGATAGCGAGGTGAACAGGCAGTGGCTCATGGTTGTTGTTCTTGATGATCTTTATGGCCTTCCTGTGACATCGGGTGGTGTAGGTGTCCTGGAGGGCAGGTAGTTTGCCCCCGGTGATGCGTTGTGCAGACCTCACTACCCTCTGGAGAGCCTTACTGTTGTGAGCGGAGCAGTTTCCGTACCAGGCGGTTATACAGCCCGACAGGATGCTCTCGATTGTGCATCTGTAAACGTTTGTGAGTGCTTTTGGTGACAAGCCAAATTTCTTCAGCCTCCTGGGGTTGAAGAGGCTCTGCTGCGCCTTCTTCACCACGCTGTCTGTGTCGGTGGACCAATTCAGTTTGTCCATGATGTGTACACCAAGGAACTTAAAACTTACTACCCTCTCCACTACTGTCCCGTCGATGTGGATAGGGGGGTGCTCCCTCTGCTGTTTCCTGAAGTCCATGATCATCTCCTTTGTTTTGTTTTGTTGACGTTGAGTGTGAGGTTATTTTCCTAACACCACACTCCGAGGGCCCTCACCTCCTCCCTGTAGGCCATCTCGTCGTTGTTGGTAATCAAGCCTACCACTGTAGTGTCGTCTGCAAACTTGATGATTGAGTTGGAGGCGTGCATGGCCACGCAGTCATGGGTGAACAGGGAGTACAGGAGGGGGCTCAGAACGCACCCTTGTGGGGCCCCAGTGTTGAGGATCAGCGCCCTCTTGAAGCATGTGGGAATAGCAGACTGTGATAAGGATTGATTGAATATGTCCGTAAACACACCAGCCAGCTGGTCTGCGCATGCTCTGAGGACGCGGCTGGGGATGCTGTCTGGGCTTGCAGCCTTGCGAGGGTTAACACGTTTAAATGTTTTATTCACGTCGGCTGCAGTGAAGGAGAGTCCACAGGTTTTGGTAGCGGGCCATGTCATTGGCACTGTATTGGCCTCAAAGCGAGCAAAGAAGTTGTTTAGTCTGTCTGTGAGCAAGACATCCTGGTCCGCGACGTGGCTGGTTTTCTTTTTGTAATCCGTGATTGACTGTAGACCCTGCCAAGTACTTATTTTGTCTGAGCCGTTGAATTGTGACTCTACCTTGTCTCTACACTGACTTAGCTTCTGATTGCCTTGCGGAGGGAATAGCTACACTGTTAGTATTCGGTCATGTTTCCGGTCACCTTGCCCTGGTAAAAGCAGTGGTTCGCCCTTTCAGTTTTGCGCGAATGCTGCCATCAATCCAAAGTTTCTGGTTTGGGAATGTCTTAATAGTTGCTCTGGGTATTGTAACGGTTTTCTAGTGGTGATGAAAGAGAGTCGGACCAAACTGCAGCGTGTCGATTGCGATCCATGTTTAATATACCAAAGAAACACGAACTTACAAAAAAAACAATAAACGAAACCGAAACAGCCTATCTGGTGCAAACTAACAACGAGTACACATAGGACACTAAGGACAATCACCCACGACAAACTCAAAGAATATGGCTGCCTAAATATGGTTCCCAATCAGAGACAACGATAAGCACCTGCCTCTGATTGAGAACCACTCCAGACAGCCATAGACCTTGCTAGACAACCCACTAAGCTACAATCCCAATACCACCACCAAAACCCCAAGACAAACACACCACAATTACAAAAACCCCATGCCACACCCTGGCCTGACCAAATACATAAAAATAAACACAAAATACTTTGACCAGGGCGTGACAGAACCCCCCCCCTAAGGTGCGGACTCCCGAACGCACCTCAAAACAATAGGGAGGGTCCGGGTGGGCGTCTGTCCATGGTGGCGGCTCCGGCGCGGGACGTGGACCCCACTCCTTTAATGTCTTAGTCCCCTCTCCCTTCGTCCCTGGATAGTCCACCCCGCCGCCGACCATGGCCTAGTAGTCCTCACCCAGAACCCCACTGGACTGAGGAACAGATCGGGACTGAAGGACAGCTCGGGACCGAGGCAGCTCGGGACTGAGGGGAAGCTCGGGAGTGAGAGAAAGCTCAGGAGTGAGAGAAAGCTCAGGAGTGAGAGAAAGCTCAGGAGTGAGAGGAAGCTCAGGAGTGAGAGGAAGCTCAGGAGTGAGAGGAAGCTCAGGAGTGAGAGGAAGCTCAGGAGTGAGAGGAAGCTCAGGAGTGAGAGGAAGCTCAGGAGTGAGAGGAAGCTCAGGCAGGTAGATAGACCTACCAGCTCCTGGCTGGCTGGTGGTTTCAGCAGATCCTGGCTGACTGGCAGATCCTGGCTGACTGGCAGATCTGGAAGAGTCTGGTTGACTGGCAGATCTGGAAGAGTCTGGTTGACTGGCAGATCTGGAAGAGTCTGGTTGACTGGCAGATCTGGAAGAGTCTGGTTGACTGGCAGATCTGGAAGAGTCTGGTTGACTGGCAGATCTGGAAGAGTCTGGTTGACTGGCAGATCTGGAAGAGTCTGGTTGACTGGCAGATCTGGAAGAGTCTGGTTGACTGGCAGATCTGGAAGAGTCTGGCTGACTGGCAGATCTGGAAGAGTCTGGCTGACTGGCAGATCTGGAAGAGTCTGGCAGACTGGCGATGCTGGGCAGACCGGCGGCGCCGGGCAGACCGGCGGCGCCGGGCAGACTGGCGACGCTGGGCAGACTGGCGGTGCTGGGCAGACTGGCGGTGCTGGGCAGACTGACGACGCTGGGCAGACTGACGACGCTGGGCAGACTGGCGGTGCTGGGCAGACTGGCGGTGCTGGGCAGACTGGCGATGCTGGGCAGACTGGCGATGCTGGGCAGACTGGCGATGCTGGGCAGACTGATGACGATGCTGGGCAGACTGATGACGATGCTGGGCAGACTGGCGATGCTGGGCAGACTGGGGGCACTGGCGGCGCTGGGCAGACTGGCGGCACTAGCTGCTCCATATAGGCTGACAGCTCTGGCGGCTTCTTACAGACTGACCGCTCTGGCGGCTCCGTGCTGACTGGCAGCTCCTTGCAGACTGGCAGCTCCTTACAGACTGACAGCTCCTTACAGACTGACAGCTCCGTGCAGACTGACAGCTCCGTGCAGACTGGCTGCTCCATGCAGACTGGCTGCTCCATGCAGACTGACAGCTCTGGCTGCTTCATGCAGACTGACAGCTCTGGCTGCTCCATGTAGACTGGCTGCTTCATGCAGACTGGCAGCTCGGGCTGCTTCATGTAGACTGACAGCTCTGGCTGCTCCATGCGGACTGACAGCTCTGGCTGCTCCATGTAGACTGACTGCTTCATGCAGACTGGCAGCTCGGGCTGCTTCCTGTAGACTGACAGCTCTGGCTCCTCCATGCAGACTGACAGCTCTGACTGCTCCATGCAGACTGACAGCTCTGGCTGCTTCATGCAGACTGGCAGCTCTGGCTGCTCTATGTAGACTGGCTGCTTCATGCAGACTGGCAGCTCGGGCTGCTTCATGTAGACTGACAGCTCTGGCTGCTCCATGCGGACTGACAGCTCTGGCTGCTCCATGCAGACTGACAGCTCTGGCTGCTCCATGCAGACTGACAGCTCTGGCTGCTCCATGCGGACTGACAGCTCTGGCTGCTCCATGCGGACTGACAGCTCTGGCTGCTCCATGTAGACTGGCTGCTTCATGCAGACTGGCAGCTCGGGCTGCTTCATGTAGACTGACAGCTCTGGCTGCTCCATGTAGACTGGCAGCTCTGGCTGCTCCATGCAGACTGACAGCTCTGGCTGCTTCATGCAGACTGGCAGCTCTGGCTGCGCTGAACAGGCGGGAGACTCCTGCAGCGCTGTGTCGGAGGAAGGCTCTGGCTGCGCTAAACAGGCGGGAGACTCCGGCAGCGCAGGAGAGGAGAAAGGCTCTGGCTGCGCTAAACAGGCGGGAGGCTCCGGCAGCGCTGTAGAGGAGGAAGGCTCTGGCTGCGCTAAACAGGCGGGAGGCTCCGGCAGCGCTGTAGAGGAGGAAGGCTCTGGCTGCGCTAAACAGGCGGGAGACTCCAGCAGCGCAGGAGAGGAGAAAAGCGCTGGCTGCGCTGAACAGGCGAGGCACACTGAAGGCCTGGTGCGTGGTGCTGGAACTGGTGGTACTGGATCGAGGACACGCACAGGAAGCCTGGTGCGGGGAGCTGCTACCGGAGGGCTGGGGTGTGGAGGTGGTACTGGATAGACCGGACCGTGCAGGCGCACTGGGGCTCTTGAGCACCGAGCCTGCCCAACCTTACCTGGTTGAATGCTCCCGGTTGCCCTGCCAGTGCGGCGAGGTGGAATAGCCTGCACTGGGCTATGCAGGCGAACCGGAGACACCGAGCGCAAGGCTGGTGCCATGTAAGCCGGCCCAAGGAGACGCACTGGGGACCAGATGCGTAGAGCCGGCTTCATGGCATTTGGCTCGACGCTCAATCTAGCCCGGCCGATACGCGGAGCTGGAATATACCGAACCGGGCTGTGCACCCGCACTGGAGACACCGTGCGCTCCACAGCATAACACGGTGCCTGCCCGGTCTCTCCAGCCCCCGGTAAGCACAGGGAGTTTGCGCAGGTCTCCTACCTGGCATAGCCATACTCCCTGTAAGCCCCCCCCAAGAAATTTTTGGGGCTGACTCTCGGGCTTCCATCCGCTCTGCCGTGCTAGCTCCTCATAATGCCGCCTCTCTGCTTTTGCTGCCTCCAGCTCGGCTTTGGGGCGACAATAATCTCCAGGCTCATTCCAGGGTCCTTTACCGTCCAATTCCTCCTCCCATGTCCATAACTCCAGGTGGTGCAACCTCTCCCACTGTAGCTGCTGCTGCTCCTGCTGCTGCTGCCTCTGTTGCCTCTTCTCCTGTTGCTCCTTTGGGCGGCTACACTCCCTGGTTTAGCCCAGGGTCCTCTCCCGTCGAAGATCTCCTCCCATGACCAGAAATCCTTGGTGAGCATCTCCTTTTTCGGCTGCTCCTGCCTGTTGACACGCCGCTTGGTCCGTTGGTGGTGGGTGATTCTGTAACGGTTTTCTAGTGGTGATGAAAGAGAGTCGGACCAAACTGCAGCGTGTCGATTGCGATCCATGTTTAATATACCAAAGAAACACGAACTTACAAAAAACAATAAACGAAACCGAAACAGCCTATCTGGTGCAAACTAACAACGAGTACACATAGGACACTAAGGACAATCACCCACGACAAACTCAAAGAATATGGCTGCCTAAATATGGTTCCCAATCAGAGACAACGATAAGCACCTGCCTCTGATTGAGAACCACTCCAGACAGCCATAGACCTTGCTAGACAACCCACTAAGCTACAATCCCAATACCACCACCAAAACCCCAAGACAAACACACCACAATTACAAAAACCCCATGCCACACCCTGGCCTGACCAAATACATAAAAATAAACACAAAATACTTTGACCAGGGCGTGACAGGTATGACATCGACGATGCACTTGCTAATAAACTCACTCACCGAATCAGCGTATTCGTCAATGTTGTTGTTTGACACAATGCGGAACATATCACAATCCACGTGATCGAAGCAATCTTGAAGCGTGGAATCAGATTGTTCGGACCAGCGTTGAACAGACCTGAGCGCAGGAGCTTCCTGTTTTAGTCTCTGTCTATAGGCAGGGAGCAACAAAATGGAGTCGTGGTCAGCTTTTCCAAAAGGAGTGCGGGGGAGGGCATTATATGCATTGCGGAAGTTAGAATAACAATGATCCAGGGTTTTACCAGCTCTGGTAGCACAATCGATATGCTGATAAAATTTAGGGAGTATTTTTTTTCAGATTAGTCTTGTTAAAATCCCCAGCTACATTGAATGCAGTCTCAGGATATGTGGTTTCCAGTTTACATAGATATCAAATAAAGTTTGTTTGGGGCTATCGATGTGTCTGCTTGGGGGTGAATTTATGCGGCTGTGATTATAATCGAAGAGAATTCTCTTGGTAGATAATGAGGTCGACATTTGATTGTGAGGAATTCTAAGTCAGGTGAACAGAAGGACTGAGTTCCTGTTTTTTGTTATGATCACACCACTTCTCGTTAATCATAAGGCATACGCCCCCGCCCCTCTTCTTACCAGAAAGATGCTTGTTTCTGTCGGCGCGATGCGTGAAGAAACCAGCTGGCTGTACCGACTCCAGCTGGCTGTACCGACTTAGCGTGGCTGTACAGCTGGCTGTACCGACTTAGCGTGTCTTGAGTGAGCCATGTTTCCACGAAGCAAAGAAGGTTACAGTCTCTTATGTCTCTCTGGAATGCTACCATTGCTCGGATTTCATCAACCTTGATGTCAAGAGACTGGACATTGGCGAATAGTATGCTCGGGAGCGGTGTGCGATGTGCCTGTCTCCGGAGCCTAACCTGAAGAACGCTTCGTCTGCCCCTTTTACGGCGACGTTGTTTTGGTTCGCCGGCTGGGATCCGATCCACACTATAGGAATACATTCTTCTAACGGCCATGGTGCATTATTAGCACAATCAAAAAACTTTCTTGGCACTTTCACTGATTGCTAAAAGAACTGGGGCTGGAGTCCCAGGGCTGGAGTCCCAGGGCTGGAGTCCCAGGGCTGGAGTCCCTGTGCTGGAGTCCCTGGAGAACTGGAGTCCCTGGGGTGGAGTCCCAGGGCTGGAGTCCCTGGAGAACTGGAGTCCCTGGAGAACTGGAGTCCCTGACAGTGTGCCCTCTAAATTCGCTACACAATCTTCTGCTGCGTAGCCTAGGCGAACACCTTGCAAAACACCTGTGCAAACAATCTGTACATACTGGAAACTATTAACGACCTTATCCATGGTGCTTTACTGACAGTAGTATTTCCCCCTCATGGTAACTATCCTTCTAACCACTATAGGCTAGTTGACTGTGTGAGCACACCCAATAAAACATTATCTTGGGATCCTGGTGAAGATGGAAGAGGTATGCGTGTGTATGCGTCCCATGTCAAGCTGCGCTCCAAATACGCTACATCACTGCTATTTTGCAGCCCATTATAAACCTATAGTGGCAAACTAGATTAAGTACCCTAACCTGTAGGCTAATCGTACATTACAGTAGGCAAGGGAAAGTCAATTATAGACCTCGCCGACGGCTGCTGGAGGAATAAACAACGAAGCAGGGGTTTAAAGCAAACATGTCTGTGGGATGAAGGCAACTTAACGAACACTCTTGAATGCACAAAGCAGCTAATCTGAGCTGATGTTTGAATATATTCATGGGTGGATTCTCCCTTTCTTGAAATAATCATTGGTCTAAATATAGACCTATTAGATATATGATGATAGGCTATATAGGCTCTAAAGAAATAATCACTGATGTGACTTGGTTGGTAGCCCAGCGTAATATCTCCTTTCACTATCCATCTATCGGTGATGTCTTCTAGGATGGGAGGAATAAAGGATGCATAGGTTATCCCAAAACAAGGGGATCGTCTCCATTGTATGCTATTTTGTCTCAGCTACACTGTATGTAAAAAAGTATGTTGACAACGCTTCAAATGAGTGGATTTGGCTATTTCAGCCACACCTGTTGCTGACAGGTGTATAAAATCAAGCACACAGCCATGAAATCTCCATAGACAATCATTGTCAGTAGAATGTCCTTACTGAAGAGCTCAGTGACTTTCAACATGGCACCTTCATAGGATGCCACCTTTAAAACAAGTCAGTTTGTCAAATTCTGCAATTGAAGTTATTGTGAAGTGGAAACATCTAGGAGCAACAACGGGTCAGCCGCGAAGTGGTGCGCCACACAAGCTCACAGAATGGGACCGCCGAGTGCTAAAATGCTTATAAATCATCTGTCCTTGGTTGCAAGACTCACTACAGTGTTTCGCCACACAAGCTCACAGAATGGGATCGCCGAGTGCTAAAATGTGTAAAAATCGCCTGTCCTTGGTTGCAAGACTCACTACAAAGTTTCAAGCTGCCTCTGAAAGCAACACAAGAACTGTTCGTTGGGAGCTCCATGAAATGGGTTTCCAAGGCCGAGCAGCCATACACAAACCTAAGATCACAATGCAAAACGTTGACTGGAGTGGTGTCCAGTCTGCTGTCCCCACTTGCTTCAAGATGTCCACCATTGTTCCTGTACCCAAGAAAGCAAAGGTAACTGAACTAATTGACTTTCGCTCCATAGCACTGCACACTGCCCTATACCATCTGGACAAGACGAATACCTATGTAAGAATGCTGTTCATTGACTATAGCTCAGACATTAAAAACATAGTACCCTCCAAGCTCATCATAAAGCTCGGGGCTCTGGGTCTGAACCCCAACCTGTGCAACTGGGTCCTGGACTTCCTGATGGGGCCGCCCCAGGTGGTGAAGGTAGGAAACAACACCTCCACTACCTGATTCTCAACAAAGGGGCCCCACATGGGTACATGCTCAGCCTCCTCCTGTACTCACTGTACACCCATGACTGCGTGGCCACGCATGTCTCCTACTCAATTATCAAGTTTGCTGAAGTCACAACAGTAGTAGGCCTGATTGTCAACAATGACTAGACAGCCTACAGGGAGGAGGTGAGGGCCCTGGTGGAGTGGTCCCAGGAAAATAACCTCTCCCTGAACATCAACAAAACGAAGTAGCTGATTGTGGACTTCAGGAGACAGCAGAGGGAGCACACCACTATCCACATCGACGGGACCACAGTGGAGCGGGTGAAAAGCTTCAAGTTCCTCGGTGTAAACAACACGGACAATCTGAAATGGTCCACCCACACAGACAGTGTCGCGAAGAAGGCGTAACAGTGCCTCTTCAACCTCAGGTTGAAGAAATTCGGCTTTGCCCTTAAGACCCTCACAAACTTTTACAAATACACAATTGAAAGCATCCTGTGTGGCTGCATCACCGGGAGCACACTAATCAAATCAAATCAAATGTATTTATATAGCCCTTTGTACATCAGCTGATATCTCAAAGTGCTGTACTATCACCCAGCCTAAAACCCCAAACAGCAAGCAATGCAGGTGTAGAAGCACGGTGGCAAGGAAAAACTCCTTAGAAAGGCCGAAACCTAGGAAGAAACCTAGAGAGGAACCAGGCTATGAGGGGTGGCCAGTCCTCTTCTGGCTGTGCCGGGTGGAGATTATAACAGAACATGGCCAAGATGTTCAAATGTTCATAAATGACCAGCGTGGTCAAATAATAATAATCACAGTAGTTGTCGAGGGTGCAGCAAGTCAGCACCTCAGGAGGAAATGTCAGTTGGCTTTTCTTAGCCGATCATTAAGAGTATCTCTACCACTCCTGCTGTCTCTAGAGAGTTGAAAACAGCAGGTCTGGGACAGGTCCAGTGAACAGGTCAGGATTCCATAGCCGCAGGCAGAACAGTTGAAACTAGAGCAGCAGCACGGCCAGGTGGACTGGGGACAGCAAGGAGTCATCATGCCAGGTAGTCCTGAGGCATGGCCCTAGGGCTCAGGTCCTCCGAGAGAAAAAGAGAAAGAGCGAATTAGAGAGAGCATACTTAAATTCACACAGGACACCGGATAAGAAAGGAGAAGTACTCCAGATATAACAAACTGACCCTAGCCCCCCAACACATAAACTACTGCAGCATAAATACTGGAGGCTGAGACAGGAGGGGTCAGTAGACACTGTGGCCCCATCCGATGATACCCCCAGACAGGGCCAAACAGGAAGGATTTGTACTACCTGCCCTCCAGGACACTTACAGCACCCGATGTCACAGGAAGGCCAAAAAGATCGTCAAGTTCATCAACCACCCAAGCCACGGCCTGTTCACCCCACTATCATCCAGAAGGCAAGGGCAGTACAGGTTCTTCAAAGCTGGGACCGAGAGACTGAAAAACATCTCAAGGCCATCAGACTGTTAAATAGCCATCAATAGCCGGCTACCACCTGGTTACACAACCTTAGAGGCTGCTGCCCTTTGTACATAGACATGGAATCACTGGTCACTTTAATAATGTTTACACACTGTTTTACTCATTTCATATGTATTCAGTTGTGGCCAAAAGTTTTGAGAATGACACAAATATTAATTTTCACAAAGTTTGCTGCTTCAGGGTCTTTAGATATTTTTGTCAGATGTTAGTATGGAATACTGAAGTATAACATTACAAGCATTTCATAAGTGTCAAAGGCTTTTATTGACAATTACATGAAAATTGATGCAAAGAGTCAATATTTGCAGTGTTGACCCTTCTTTTTCAAGACCTCTGCAATCCGCCCTGGCATGCTGTCAATTAACATCTGGGCCACATCCTGACAGATGGCAGCCCATTCTTGCATAATCAATGCTCGGAGTTTATCAGAATTTGTGGGTTTTTGTTTGTCCACCCGCCTCTTGAGAATTGACCACAAGTTCTCAATGGGATTAAGGTCTGGGGACTTTCCTGGCCATGGACCCAAAATATTGATGTTTCTTTCCCCGAGCCACTTAGTTATCACTTTTGCCTTATGGCAAGGCGCTCCATCAGCCTGGAAAAGGCATTGTTCGTCACCAAACTGTTCCTGGATGGTTGGGAGAAGTTGCTCTCGTAGGATGTGTTGGTACCATTCTTTATTCATGGCTGTGTTCTAAGGCAAAATTGTGAGTGAGCCCACTCCCTTGGCTGAGAAGCAACCCCACATAATAATGGTCTCAGGATGCTTTACTGTTGGCATGACACAGGACTGATGGTAGCGCTCACCTTGTCTTCTCCGGACAAGCTTTTGTCCGGATGCCCCAAACAATCGGAAAGGGAGTTAACCAAATCCACAACTTTAATCTTTAAGTATAACTGTAACTTTATTCTCTAAATTTTGACTTGATTCTCGAAATGTAATTGAGATAATTCTCAAAATATTTTTAAAGTACAATCCATACAAGAACGGAAACGATCAAAGTACCACCACCCATCAACATTTATTTATTATTTCTGTTCATTTGGTGCTAATACTCTTCTGCACAACACCCCATAATGTCAGTGAAATTGTGTTTTTAGAAATTGTAATAAATTATTAGAAAAGTAAAAGCTGAAATGTCTTGATTCAATAAGTATTCAACCCGTTTGATTTGGAAAGCCTAAAAAACTTCAGGAGTAAAAATGTGCTTAACAAGTCAGACACTAAGTTGCATGGACTAACTCAGTGTGCAATAGTGGTGTTTAACATGAGTTTAGAATGACTACCGCATCTCAGTACCACACACATACAATTATCTGTAAGGTGAAGTAATTAATTACACTTTGGATGGTGTATCAAGACACTCAGACACTACAAAGATAAAGGTGTCCTACCTAACACAGTTCATGGAGAGGATTTCATCATGAGGGCAATGGTGATTTTAAACCAGTTACAGAGTTAAATGGCTGTGATAGGAGAGAACTGAGGATGAATCAACAACATTTGAGATATGCCATAATACCAACCCAAATGAGTGAAAACAATGCATCCTGTTTGCAATAAGGTACTAAAGTAAAACTGCAAATAAAATGGCAAAGAAATTACTTTTTTGTCCTGAAATACTGTGCAAAGCATTATGGTTGGAATCAAATCCAACACAACACATCACTGAGTACCACTCTTTATATTTTCAAGTATGGTGGTGGCTGCATCATGTTATGGGTATGCTTGTCATTTGCAAGGACTAAATCATTTTTGGGCTGATAAAATCAAATGAATAGAACTAAGCACAGGCTAAGTCCTAGAGAAAAACCTGGTTCAGTCTGCTTTCCAACATACGTCTTTCAGCAGGACAATAATGGAAAACACAAGGCCAAATATACACTGGAGTTACTTACCAAGACAACATGGAATAGTCCTGAGTGGCCTAGTTACAGTTTTGACTTAAATCGTCTTGAAAATATATGGCAAGACTTGAAAATAGCTGTCTAGCAATGGTCAGCAACCAACTTGACAGGGCTTGAAGAATTTAGTAAAGAATAATAAAATATTGTACAATCCAGGTGTGGAAAGCTCTTAGAGACTTACCCAGAAAGGCTCACAGCTGTAATAACTGCCAAATATGATTCTAACATGTATTGACTCAGGGGGTTATCTTATCAAATAATATTAATGTTTAATTTTCCATTAATACAAAAATGCATATATACACTAGCGGTCAAAAGTTTGGGGTCACTTAGAAATGTCCTTGTTTTTGAAAGAAAAGCACATTTGTGTCCGTTAAAATTACATCAAATTGATCAGAAATACAGTGTAGACAATTTTTTATGTTGTAAATGACTATTGTAGCTGGAAATGTGCGATTTTTTAAATGGAATATCTACATAGGCGTTATCAGCAACCATCACTCCTGTGTTCCAATGGCATGTTGTGTTAGCTAATCTAAGTTTATCATTTTAAAAGGCTAATTGATCATTAGAAAATTATTTTGAAATGATGTTAGCGCAGCTGAAAATTGTTGTGCTGATTAAAGAACTAATAGAATTTGTCTTCTTTAGACCAGTTGAGTATGTGTAGCATCAACATTTGTGGGTTCGATTACAGGCTCAAAATGGCCAGAAACAAATTATTTATTCTGAAACTCGTCAGTCTGTTCTTTTTCTGAGAAATGAAGGCTATTCCATGTGAGAAATTGCCAAGAATCTGAAGATCTTGTACAACACTGTGTACTATTCCCGTCACAGAACAGCTCAAACTGTCTCTAACCAGAATAGAAAGAGAAGTGGGAGGCCCTGGTGCACAACTGAGCAAGAGGACAAGTACATTAGAGTGTCTAGTTTGAGAAACAGATGCCTCACAAGTCCTCAACTGGCAGCTTCATTAAATAGTACCCGCAAAACACCAGTCTCAACGGCAATAGTGAAGAGGTGACTCCGGGATGCTGGCCTTCTAGGCAGAGTCCCTCTGTCCAGTGTCTATTGGCCTGTCAGAGATATGGCTTTTTCTTTGCATTCGTATTTACAATGACGGCCTAGGAACAGTGGGTTAACGTCCTTGTTCAGGGGCAGAACGACAGATTTTTACCTTTGTCAGCTCAGCTTGATGAGCAAGCTGTACTGGGCTGGCCTGGTTACACATCAAACATAGTTGTAATAACGTGCTGGAAAGGACAATGTGAAAATAAAATATCAGAGTCGGGTTCGGGTTGGCCTTATAATGTGAAATACGTATTTGTCTCTATCTGGCCACAGAGACCTGAAGGCCTGAGTCCCTCTTCCCAGTCTGGCAGCCTTCACCGAGAGCCCTGTGTGAGCCCCACATGTCCCGAGCACATGGCACTGCTCTACTGGCCTGCACATTCTGCCAGGCCCATATGTGAACAGCAGCAGCAATCCGCCTGTATTGTTTGTTAATTATTACTTGAATATATTGCTGCAGCTGTCCCAATGGAAAGAGCTGCTGTCAATGTGGCGACAAGCTTTCATTTTGAAGGGTGTGTAGTTAGTTAGAGAGAATGTTGTTGACAGCATTGTGGATGCCATTCTTACAGGGTGTCCAGATGAGTTTTGCAGGGGTAACGAAAAATGCCTGTACAAATTGTGTTTCTCACTCTCTCCTCTCTCTCCCCACTCCCATCTCTCCCCATCTCTCTTCCTCTCCACCTTTGCGGTAGGTGATATTCGAGTCTGTATCCGTACAGGGCCATCCAGGGTTCATCGCGGTGGACGAGGTCCGAGTGTTGGCCCACCCATGCCGTAAGTGACACTACCCCATGGAGCATCATCTGGTCTCACACTCCTGTCTAGCAGGCTGTGTGTGTATGTGTGTTTGGGAGTGGGGGACTCACAGACCAAGAGTAGAGGGAGGACGAGGTAGATAGTGGAGCACAGAAGAAGGAACAAACTCAGGGCCTTCATCATTCAAAGCTGACAGAATGTCTTTGCCTCACATCTTTGGACTCCTCCAAGGCACTCAGTGTCCTAGATGTGTTCTCTTTCTTTCTTTCTCTTTCTGTACTTAGACTTAGAGCTTTCCCTGGGAATTAGGACAGAGCACTCAGTGCTGAATTCAAATAAGATTAGGAAGTAAAGGTAAATAAATTGCAGAGTAAAGGAATCCAGTCTGCTTTTTTCTTCAATGGGGGAAATCAACGTCAAGATAAATTCTCATATTGAAATGATCAATGAATACACTATTAGGCCTACATTTCTAGGCGCGGTGAAAATGAGATTAGGAGATGCCGTTTCAATGCCGTTTCAATGCCATACAGGGCAGTCTCGGTTCATTTGCTTTTCAGCTGGACATTAGTGTGCACTGAGCACACCAGGGGAGAGAATTCTACGGAAGGGAAGGAAAGGTGACCTGAAATTTTAACTTTAGATTTTAGAACGAAAAGAAAAATCACACTGATCTACAAAACACTGTTTTGATGGTAATTTAATGTTGTGTGCATTTGTTTTCTTTATTCCTCACATAACTCAGCTTTCTCAATTACTCAATGCATGTCAAACAGTTGATACAGTATGTGTTTGTGCTTATGCATGCCTAGTCATTGTATTGAGTGTGTTTCCCGCCCCTTTGCAGGGAAAGCGCCTCACTTCCTGCGGCTGCAGAATGTGGAGGTGAATGTGGGCCAGAACGCCACCTTCCAGTGTACCGCCGGGGGGAAGTGGTCACAACACGACCAACTGTGGCTACAGGCGAGTTGCTTCCCTTCGGTCCATTATAGATGTCATCCATCTTATCCCTCTCACCTTAAATCTGCAATCTTAAATTAGAAAAATAACAGATGGCAGCCGTGCCTGAGGGATGGGGCTGGAGAAGTAACCAATCTCAAATTCATAGATGTAGCTGTGGATGCATCCACCTTTAGTGACTAGCTTCTGTAGCTTTTTCAATCATGTGGAATACACAGGGCATTTTAGTTGATTTCTGTTGCAATGTTATGACCCCACCCTTGTGAAATGACACTTACAGCATGGTCCAGTTCCTTGCTGTACTTGCACAAACACTGTAATGGTATAAACTCTGTGGGGATATCCATACAATCTGTGCCCTGAGTATAAAGTGTTGTTTTGATATGGACGACTGCCTCTCTATCAGCCACCAATGTACTGCACTAGCATGTTTTCATCTTATAGTAATGGAATTTGCAATGGAGTAGTATCCTGGGCAGAAAAAAAGTATCAGGTAGATGCTAGAATAAATTACTTTTGGGAGGTTGTTATAGTCGAGTTGATATCGTAAGGAAAAAGTGCTGTGAAAAAGTTGCAGTTTCTGACAGACATTAACCATACTGCTGGTTTCTTTGGTTAACAGATTTGAATGTCCATATGTGGAGTTTGTCCTTTTTTACCATACCGACGTGATAATGTGTCTAATGTGTTAGTAAGAAAGTGTCTGTCTCTCTCTCTCTACAGCAGTGGAATGGTAAAGACACAGCCCTCATGGTGACGCGGGTGGTGAACCACCGGCGTTTCTCGGCCACCGTCAGCGTCGGGGACACGTCTCAGAGAAGCACCAGCCGCTATCGCTGTGTCATCCGCTCCGATGGTGGTTCCGGGGTCTCCAACTACGCAGAGCTTATCGTCAAAGGTACGGCTAACGTACTAACGGCTTACCTGCTAAAAGCGAGCAGGTAAAGGCTAACGGGTAGACTACCGGCTAGGCTAACGCTAGGCTACCCTAATACCAGGCTATTACCAGTCAGTCAGAACTCCGCTGGGTTCCTCCACAGTCATCTGAGCAGCAAACCCCTCATTATTTCAGCCACCATCAGCAGTGTGCATTCCATTCCACTATTTCCCCCTTCTCCCATTTATTAATGCATACTAACTTCTCCTTGAACAGAAACAAAGACAACATTTTGGTTAAGGGAGTGGAAAACAAAGATAGCGTAGACTGCTGGGTAGTCAAATCAAATCAAATGTATTTATATAGCCCTTCGTACATCAGCTGATATCTCAAAGAGCTGTACAGAAACCCAGCCTAAAACCCCAAACAGCAAGCAATGCAGGTGTAGAAGCATGGTCGCTAGGAAAAACTCCCTAGAAAGGCCAAAACCTAGGAAGAAACCTAGAGAGGAACCAGGCTATGTGGGGTGGCCAGTCCTCTTCTGGCTGTGCCGGGTGGAGATTATAACAGAACATGGCCAAGATGTTCAAATGTTCATAAATGACCAGCGTGGTCCAATAATAAGGCAGAACAGTTGAAACTGGGGCAGCAGCACGGCCAGGTGGACTGGGGACAGCAAGGAGTCATCATGTCAGGTAGTCCTGAGGCATGGTCCTAGGGCTCAGGTCCTCCGAGAGAGAGAAAGAAAGAAAGAGAGAAAGAGAGAATTAGAGAGAGCACACTTAAATTCACACAGGACACCGAATAGGACAGGAGAAGTACTCCAGATATAACAAACTGACCCTAGCCCCCCGACATATAAACTACTGCAGCATAAATACTGGAGGCTGAGACAGGAGGGGTCAGGAGACACTGTGGCCCCATCCGAGGACACCCCCGGACACGGCCAAACAGGAAGGATATAATCCCACCCACTTTGCCAAAGCACAGCCCCCACACCACTAGAGGGATATCTTCAACCACCAACTTACCATCCTGAGACAAGGCCGAGTATAGCCCATGGCACAACCCAAGGGAGTCGCCAACCCAGTCGTTGGGTATTGTAGGATGGGCGGGTGGGCACACTCTCCGCTTTCTTCTGAGAAAGAGTGGATTAATTGACAGTGCACTGTAAAGAATCTGAAATAGCCTATATATTTGTTCTATCACTTCTCCCCTGAGAAAGGAGCACTTCTTGATATATGGCTCAGAAAAACATGCTTCCCCCTCCTCTCTCACTCTTTTCCTCCCTCCCTCCTCGCATCCTGTCCAGATTCAGCCAGCCATTGTTCCTACCCCTGGTGGTTTGCCTAGCCAAACAAACCTTTAATGCTGATATTTAACCACTAATCTGGTACTTTGATTCCCGCTCAGTGCCTATATGTGTGGGGAACAAGGGCAAGATGGCCCTGCTTAGCAGAAGCTGGCACTAAATCACTCCTGTGATGCACCTGGAAGCAAGAGTAGACTGCCTAACCTTGAGTTGTTTGTGCACCTGGTTTCTTGGCTCAGACCTGTGGGCCTATAGCCAGGAGCCTTTGTAGTGCATCAGGCCTGGATCGGTGCACCTCAGCTGGACTGGAGCCTATTAAAATCCATGCCTTGTGGCTACTGTGTCCACTGGTCTCATCCTTGGTGTTTGATTAGCATCCTTGGTGTTTGAGAGTTGATTATCTCAGAGTTTCCCAAATTTGGTCCTGGGTTAAAAGGTCTGTGGAATGGCGTGAACAATGTATTACTCAGCCTCATCATACATACAGTACATTGACTAATTTACTTGTGGAACAGCACACTCAGTGCAACCTAGGAAGAAACCTAGAGAGGAACCAGGCTCTGACGGGTGGCCAGTCTTCTTCTGGCTGTGCTGGGTGGAGATTCTAATAATACTTGGCCATTAAGGCCAGATTGTTCTTCAAGATGTGCAAAAGTTCATAGATGACCAGCAGGGTCAAATAATAATATTGTTAAGTTTTCCTTGTTTCTATTGGTACAGCAAATGGAAGTGGTTAATTGACACAGGTGTTTCCGTTCAGTAATTGTGTCACCTACCATCTTAAAGTACACTACCGGTCAAAAATGTTAGAACACTTACTCGTTCAAGGGTTTTTCTTTATTTTTACTGTTTTCTCCTTGTAGAATAATATTGAAGACATCAAAACTACGAAATAACACATATGGAATCATGTTGTAAGCAAAAAAGTGTTAAACAAATCAATATATATATATTAGATTCTTCAAAGTAGACACCCTTTGCCTTGTTGACAACTTTGCACACTCTTGGCAACCAGCTTCATACGAAATGCTTTCCCAGCAGTCTTGAAGGAGTATATGCCACATATGCTGAGCACTTGCTGGCTGCTTATCCTTCACTCTGCGGTCCAACTCAAACCATCCCAAACCATCTCAATTGGGTTGAGGTCAGGTGATGGTGGAGGCCAGGTCATCTGATGCAGCACTCCATAACTCTCCTTGGTAAAATAGCCCTTACACAGCCAGGAGGTGTGTTGGGTCATTGTCCTGTTGAAAAACAAATGATAGTTCTACTAAGCGCAAACCAGATGGGATGGTGTATCGCTGCAGAATGCTGTGGTAACTATGCTGGTTAAGTGTGCCTTGAATTGTAAATAAATCACAGACAGTGTCACCAGCGAAGCACCCTCACACCATAACACCTCCTCCTCCATACTTTACGGTGGGAAATACACATGTTGAGATCATCCGTTCACCCACAACGCATCTTACACAGACACGGCGGTTGGAACCAAATATCTCCAATTTGGACTCCTGACCAAAGGACAAATTTCCACCGGTCTAATGTCCATTGCTCATGGTTCTTGGCCCTAGCAAGCCCTTTCTTCTTTTTGGTGTCCTTTAGTAGTGGTTTCTGTGCAGCAATTCAGCCATGAAGGCCTGTATCACACAGACTCCTCTGAACAGTTGATGTTGAGATTTATCTGATTTTATCTGATGCCTATGGTATTCCTGAAGGCAGTGCTA
Source organism: Oncorhynchus tshawytscha (assembly GCF_018296145.1). Classification (NCBI taxonomy): domain Eukaryota; kingdom Metazoa; phylum Chordata; class Actinopteri; order Salmoniformes; family Salmonidae; genus Oncorhynchus; species Oncorhynchus tshawytscha. Next base: position 19,514,029 of record NC_056435.1, read on the forward strand.
TCAGTCCTATTTTGTTCAATATTACGATTAACGATGTGTCTTCGAATGTAGTAAGGGTATTGGATCTTCCCTATGCTGATGATGGAAGAGGGGAAGGAATGTCTCCATGTGACCAAATCTATTCAACAAGCTATAGTGGATGTTGAAAGATCAAATCAAAGTAACACAATAAAATTACATATCAATAACAAGGCTATATGCAGGGGGTACCGGTATCGAGTCAATGTACAGGTTAGTCGAGGTAGTTTGTACATGTAGGTTGGGGTAAAGTGACTATGCATATACTGTAGATAATAAACAGCGAGTAGCAGCAGTGTAAAAACAAAGGTCAATGTAAATAGTCCAGTGGCCATTTGATTAATTGTTCAGCAGTCTTATAGCTTGGGGGTAGAAGCTGTTTAAGGCGCCTTTTGGACCTAGACCTGGCGCTCCGGTACCGCTTGCCGTATCAGAGAGAACAGACGAGTCACCTGATTCAACTTGTCAACCAATCATCAAGCCCTCAATGAGTTGAAAGAGGTGTGTTTATCCAGGGCTACAAGGAAAATGTGTTCTGCTAGGGGTACTGGAGGACCAGGGTCGGGAAACACTGGAATAGACCATAGAAATGGAATGCCATAATAGCTCTGGGGCAGCAGCTGAAGTTGTACAAAAGGTTTTTATGCTCCTTGTGCTATCTGTGGTTGTACTCTACACAAACGCATTTTCATTTGCTAGGTAAAGTGTAGGCATACTGTCTTTATAAGCAAATCAATATGATAGCCTATTTATAGCGGAAAATGTTTTTTTTTGTATTGCAACACAAATAAATCTTAAGCTGGTCATGTATGTGCAATGTCCACATGTACAGTGTCTTGCAGAAGGTATTCACACCCCTTAACTTTAAATTGATTAAATTGGGATTTTGTATCACTGGCCATAATGTCAATGTGGAATTATGTTTTTAGAAATTAATTAAAATGAAAAGCTGAAATGTCAGTAAGTATTTAACCTCTTTGTAATGACAAGCCTAAATAAGTTCAGGAGTAACAATTTGCTGATCAAGTTACATAATAAGTTGCATGGACTCACTCTGGGTGCAATAATAGTGTTTAACATGATTTTTTGAATGACTACCTCATCTCTGTACCCCACATGAGCAGTGTGCAGTGGATTTCAAACACAGATTCAATCTCAAAGACCAGGGAGGTTTACAATGCCTCACAAAGAAGGGAACCTATTGGTAGATGGGTAAAAATAAAAGTAGACATTAAATATCCCTTTGAGCATGGTGAAGTTATTAATGACACGTTGGATGGTGTATCAATACAGCCAGTCACTACAAAGATACAGGCGTTCTTCCTAACTCAGTTGCTGTAGAGGAAGGAAAACATTCAGGGATTTCACCATGAAGGCCAATGGTGACTTTAAAACAGTGACAGAGTGTAATGACTGTGATAGGTGAAAACTGAGGATAGATTAACAACATTGTAGTTACCCCACAATACTAACCTACCGTAATTGCTGGACTATTAAGCACACCTGAATATAAACCGCACCCACTGAATTATTAAAAAATATGTATTTTGTACATAAATAAGCCGCAACATGTCTATAAGCCACAGGTGCCTACCGGTACATTGAAACAAATGAACTTTACACAGCCTTTAAACGAAACAAGGCTTGTAAGAAAAATAAATAGGCTTTAACGTAACACGGCTTGTATCAAAAATTAAAACAGTAGCCTACCAAGAAAGTCATTGGTCACTATCTTCCTCCTCCTGTGCACTGAAACCACTAAAGTCATCTCCTTCGGTGTCGGAGTTGAATAGCCTCAGAATTGCTTCATCCGATGTTGGATCGTTTTCATTGTCGCTCTCGTCACTTTCATCCGGAGGCAAATACCCCGCTGAGCTCATGCTGCCCCTTCAACACGCAGCAGTCCAGCCTTTCGAAACCCGTTGATGATAGTGGATTTTTTGACAATGCTCCACGCTGTCAGGACCCACTGGCAGACTTGACCATAAGATGCTCTTCACCTGCGGCCCGTTTTAGTGAAGGATTTCTTCCCACTTGTCATCCAAGCCTCCCACTGAACTAGAGTGCCACCTTAAATGCACAATTTACACTGATGTCGAGTGGCTGCAAATACTTTGGGCCATCTGCTTTTCTTCCCTCTGAAAGCTTTTGTTGTCTTTCTGCACTGAGTCAGTTCCTCACGCTCCTGTTTCCAACGTCTTATCATCGACTCATTAAGGCCAGGCTCCCATGCAGCAGCTCTATTTATTTTCCAACAGCCAGATTTATCGCCTTTAACTTGAAAGCTGCATCATATGCATTTCTCTGTGTCTTTGCCATGATGAGGGTGACAAAATTACTACCGTAATCAGAATGATGGGAAGTTTGAGCGAGCTCGATTTACGTCACATTATGTGACGGTGCTCAGTTTTTTGGCGGCATGAATCTTGTGAAAGCGGGAAAAATCCATAAATTAGCCGTGTCATTGTATAAACCGCAAGGTTCAAAGTGTGGGAATAAAGTAGCGGCTTATAGTCCGGAAATTACGGTAAATGACAGAGTGAAAAGATGGAAGCCCATACAGAGTAAAATTATTCAAGAACATGCATCCTATTTGCAAGAAGGTACTAAAGTAAAACTGCAAAAAATGTGGCAAAGAAATGTACTTTATGTCCTGTATACAAAGTGCTTTGTTTGGGGCAAATCCATCACATCACTAAGTACCACTCATCATATTTTCAAGCATGGTGGTGGCTGCATCATGTTATGGTTATGCTTGTCATCAGCAAGAACTAGGGAGTTTTTAAGGTTAAAAATAAATGGAATAGAGCTAAGCACAGGCAAAATCCTATGGGAAAACCTGGTTCAGTCTGCTTTCCAACAGACACTGGGAGATGAATGTACCTCTCAGCAGGACACTAGCCTAAAACACCAGGCCAAATATACACTGGAGTTGCTTACCAAGACAACATGAAATGTTCCTGAGTGGCCTAGTTACAGTTTTGACTTAAATTGGCTTGAACATCTATGGCAAGATTAGAAAATGGCTGTCTAGCAACAACCAACTTACATCATGTGCAATAATAATGTGCAAATATTGTACAATCCAGGTGTGCAAAGCTCATAGAGGCATACACAGAAAGACTCACAGCTGTACATGCACTGCCCCAGTGGTGTGAATACTTATGTAAATTAGATATTTTTTTTATGTTCAATAAATTAGCAAATGTCTCTAAAAACATGTTTTAACTTTGTCATTATTGTGTGTAGATGGGGTGAAAATGTGAAAGTCAAGGGGTATGAATACTTTCTGAAGGCAATGTAGCTACACCTGTAGGCATTTTATTTTGGGATTTGTCCCCCAGGAAAGATCTAACAGCAGACATACGGAGAGAAACAAAACTATACCGTTATAGAATATTGTGTTGACAGCTAAGCTCGCATTCAACTCACAGTAGTTGACATTGTTTCAGCGGTAACATGTCTTTACATGAGCTGATTAAACTTAGTTGCAAGCTTCTTTCGTAGCACGGTGTTGTAGAACGAGTGTCTCATGAAACACATTCCAGACATGGGTACATCTTGCTATCTTGGCATAACTGTGAAGTAACAGAGAAATATCAGCTGGCTAGATAGGCTAGCCAGCTGCAGCTCTTGCCAAGCTAAGCTAGCTAGCTGCTGTCAGGTTGGTTAAACACAAGGTCAACACAGGCTTTAGCCAACACCTATAAATGAATTAGCAAATCAAGTCCTCCACTTTAAAATGTCTCTCCATAGCAAAGCTAGCTTATGGAGTGAACAGTATTCTGTACCAGTACCCTCTGTACTCTGTACCGGTACCCCCTGTATATAGACTCGTTACTGTTATTTTATTGTTTCTCTTTAATTGCCTTTTCTTTTTTCTATTTTTCCTTTTTATATATAAATATATATATATATTTTTTTTTTCATACTTCAGTTTATTTAGTAAATACTTTCTTAACACTTATTTTTCTTCAAACTGCATTGTTGGTTAAGGGCTTGTAAAGTAAGCATTTCTCTGTAAGGTCTACCAGTTTTATTCGGAACGTTGACAAATGACGATTTTATTTGACTTATTCATAATAACGGTTACATGGAGAAAATCTCTGAAATAAAAATAGATGTGCCTCCCTTCAGAGAAATATATTTGACCTAAACCCCCCATTAATGCACTACTTTTTAGAAATGGTACTTCATCCTGTAAGCATTAGCTGTCAACAAAATCAGTTTTATAGTGCACAGGGCTGCAGGCCACAAGGTTGCGGGTTCGCAGACCACCGTGGACAACAGTAGGGGTGGAAAAATCTCCTTTATACAAACAGCATTGCATGAATCTATCATGGTGTTTGCAAGTCCGAGAAAAAAATGTGCCTTTTATAAACACTTCATGCAATTCTACGTCATTTTTACATATAAGCACAATCTTTTATAATACCACACAAATTACAGGCTAAGAATGGACAGCTCACTGGTCACCATAGCAACACCCACCCATAGCACAGGCTCCAGCAGGTATAGTTTACTGGTCATCCCCAAAGCCAACAACTCCTTTGGCCGCCTTTCATTCCAGTTCTCTGCTGCCAATGACTGGAATGAATTTCAAAAATCACTGAAGTTGGAGACTGTATTTCCCTCACTAACTTTAGCGTCAGCTGTCAGAGCAGCTTACCGATCGCTGCAGCTGTACACAGCCCATCTGGAAATAGCCCATCTAATAAACTACCTACCTCATCCCTGTTTTTGTTTTTCTGCTTTTTTGCACACCAGTATTTCTACTTGCACATCCTCATCTGCACATCTATCACTCCAGTGTAAATTGCTAAATTGTAATTACTTCGCCACTATAGGCCTATTTATTGCCTTACCTCCTTACTTCATTTGCACACACTGTATATATATTTTTCTATCGTTATTGACTGTATGTTTGTTTATCCCATGTGCAACTCTGTGTTGTTGTTTTTGTCCCACTGCTTTGCTTGATCTTGGCCAGGTCGCAGTTGTAAATAAGTACTTGTTCTCAACTGGCCTACCTGGTTAAATAAAGGTGAACATTTAAAAAATAAAAAATAAAATAAAATGAGGGAATATTGAATTCACTCAGAAGTCTTTTTGACTCTGTCGTCTGTAAAATGATAAAGGTAGATGGTGAAAGTCAAACTGGGCTCAGTGTTTGGGGTGGTGTTGGCTGTTTTATTGGATGTTGAGCTGAGAACAGGAGCTATCGGCATCATCTGTCACATTTGTGTGTGTGTGAGTGTGTGTGTGTGTGTGTGCTTGCACGCATGCATGTGTTTGGGTGCGTGCCAGGGAGTGGGTGTTTCTGTGCTGTCTGTGCTGGCAGCTCAGGTGTTCAATGAAACTGGCATCAGCCAAGGGAATTCTAGGGTGCCAACGCAGCGCTGATGTACAACAAGAGAGACCTGCGTGTGTCCAAAAAAGCGATGAAGGAGGGGCTGCCACACAATATGCCTCATCGCTTAATGTGCTAAGTGGAACATGGATTAATTCATATATTGTGCAGCCAGTTGAGACAACAGGAAATCTGGACCTGTTATGATATTGCAAAGCTTTATTAGTCAGCTGTATTAGTTTATGTGTCCTGATTTGAATGATAACATGACAATCATGACACTGTGCTATGAGTCATAGGGTTGGGGCAGTTTGCAGTTTAAGTTAAACTGTTCATACTGTATGTTATTCTGAATTTCTGAGGTGATGAGACAATAATTTTACAGCATAGATACATTGATTATACAGCATTATAGTGAACATATTAGTGCCTACATTATATGTATATACAGTTGATATACAGAAGTTTACATGCACTTTAGCCAAATGCATTTACACTCAGTTTTTCACAATTCCTGACATTTAATCCGAGTAAAAATTACCTGTTTTAGGTCAGTTAGGATCACTACTTTATTTTAAGAATGTGAAATGTCAGAATAATAGCAGAGATAATTATTTGTTTCAGCTTTTGTTTCTTTCATCACATTCCCAGTGGGTCAGAAGTTTACATACACTCAGTTAGTATTTGGTAGCATTGCCTGTAAATTGTTTCGGGTAGCCGTCTACAAGCTTCCCACAATAAATTGTGTGAATTTTGGCCCATTCCTACTGACAGAGCTGGTGTAACTGAGTCAGGTTTGTAGGCCTCCTTGATCACACACGCCTTTTCAGTTCTGCCCACACATTTTCTTTACTATTGAAGTCAGGTCTTTGTGATGGCCACTCCAATACTTTGACTTTGTTGTCCTTTAAGCCATTTTTTTCCACAACTTTGGAAGTATGCTTGGGGTCATTGTCCATTCGGAAGACACATTTGCATGCAAGCTTTATCTTCCTGACTGATGTCTTGAGATATTGCTTCAATATATCCACAGAATTGTCCTCCCTCATGATGCCATCTATTTTGTGAAGTGCACCAGTCACTCCTGCAGAAAAACACTCGCACAACATGATGCTGCCACCCCCTTGCTTCATGGTTGGGATGGTGTTGTTCGGCTTGCAGGCCTCCCCCTTTTTCATCAATAAATTACAATGGTCATTATGGCCGAACAGTTCTATTTTTGTTTCATCAGACCGGAGGTCATTTCTCCAAAAAGTACGATCTTTTGTCCCCATGTGCAGTTGCAAACCCGTAGTCTGGCTTTTTGATGGCGGTTTTGGAACAGTGTTTTCATCCTTGCAGAGCGGCCTGATGAAAGAAACAAAAATTGAAATCATTCTGTAATGCTCCGGGTGTCGTGGGTGTGGAGTCAAATGCAGGAGACAGAGTTCAATGCTGTGCGTCTTTTAATAGCACCAACACACCACAGGGTGCTCACAAAAGTTACGGTCCCAACCACAGGGAATCAAAATGTACAATGGAAAAAATCACGACCAGGCACTAACACGTACCTCTACAACAGAGCCGAAGGTTACATTGAAATAATCCCGCACAACAACCAGGCGGGCCGGCTGTCTAATAAAGACAAACTAATTAAACATGAACAGGTGCTACCACTAAACATACAAGGAGGGGGAGGAAAAACAATCAGTGGCAGCTAATAGGCCGGTGACGACGACCGCCGAGCGCCACCCGCCCGGGAAGGGGAAACACCCTCGGTCGGACTCGTGACACATTCTCTCTACTATTATTCTGACATTTCACATTCTTAATATAAAGTGGTGATCCTAACTGTGCTAAGACAGGGAATTTTTACTAGGATTAAATATCAGGAATTGTGAAAAACTGAGTTCAAACGTATTTGGCTAAAGTGTATGTAAACTTCCAACTTCAACTGTATGTATATATACAGTGGGGCAAAAAAGTATTTAGTCAGCCACCAATTGTGCGAGCTCTCCCACTTAAAAAGATGAGAGAGGCCTGCAATTTTCATCATAGGTACACTTCAACTATGACAGACAAAATGAGAGAAAAAAATCCAGAAAATCACATTTTAGGATTTTTAATGAAATTATTTGCAAATTATGGTGGAAAATAAGTATTTGGTCACCTACAAACAAGCAAGATTTCTGTCTCTCACAGACCTGTAACTTCTTATTTAAGAGGCTCCTCTGTCCTCCACTCGTTACCTGTATTAATGGCACCTGTTTGAACTTGTTATCAGTATAAAAGACACCTGTCCACAACCTCAAACAGTCACACTCCAAACTCCACTATGGCCAAGACCAAAGAGCTGTCAAAGGACACCAGAAACAACATTGTAGACCTGCACCAGGCTGGGAAGACTGAATCTGCAATAGGTAAGCAGCTTGGTTTGAAGAAATCAACTGTGGGAGAAATTATTAGGAAATGGAAGACATACAAGACCACTGATAATCTCCCTCATCTGGAGCTCCACGCAAGATCTCACCCCGTGGGGTCAAAATGATCACAAGAACGGTGAGCAAAAATCCCAGAACCACACGGGGGGACCTAGTGAATGACCTGCAGAGAGCTGGGACCAAAGTAACAAAGCCTACCATCAGTAACACACTACGCCGCCAGGGACTCAAATCCTGCAGTGCCAGATGTGTCCCCCTGCTTAAGCCAGTACATGTCCAGGCCCGTCTGAAGTTTGCTAGAGAGCATTTGGATGATCCAGAAGAAGATTGGGAGAATGTCATATGGTCAGATGAAACCAAAATATAACTTTTTGGTAAAAACTCAACTCGTCGATTTTGGAGGACAAAGAATGCTGAGTTGCATCCAAAGAACACCATACCTACTGTGAAGCATCGGGGTGGAAACATCATGCTTTGGGGCTGTTTTTCTGCAAAGGGACCAGGACGACTGATCCGTGTAAAGGAAAGAATGAATGGGGCCATGTATCGTGAGATTTTGAGTGAAAACCTCCTTCCATCAGCAAGGGCATTGAAGATGAAACGTGGCTGTGTCTTTCAGCATGACAATGATCAGGCCCGGGCAACGAAGGAGTGGCTTCGTAAGAAGCATTTCAAGGTCCTGGAGTGGCCTAGCCAGTCTCCAGATCTCAACCCCATAGAACATCTTTGGAGGGAGATGAAAGTCCGTGTTGCCCCAGCAACAGCCCCAAAACATCACCGCTCTAGAGGAGATCTGCATGGAGGAATGGGCCAAAATACCAGTAACAGTGTGTGAAAACCTTGTGAAGACTTACAGAAAACTTTGACCTCTGTCATTGCCAACAAAGGGTATATAACAAAGTATTGAGATAAACTTTTGTTGTTGACTAAATACTTATTTTCCACCATAATTTGCAAATAAATTCATTAAAAATCCTACAATGTGATTTTCTAATTTTGTCTGTCATAGTTGAGGTGTACCTATGATGAAATTACAGGCCTCTCTCATCTTTTTAGGTGGGAGAACTTGCACAATTGGTTGCTGACCAAATACTTTTTTGCCCCACTGTATACAATGACAGTTATTTGTCGTTTCGCTCACGGTAATGCCTTTCTTCTTAACCCACCTTAACCTATATACATTTGTCTCGAGATGGGTTACTGAGGTTTACCGCACAAACCCACTCCTGTTTCCCAAGATAAATAATTGCAAGAGGCTGGTAAATCATAATAAATAATTTCTATGAACAGTATGATGTGATCTGTTAAATGATATGCTATGTCTAATTCTGAGTTCTCTGTGGCCTTCTCTGCTCTGCTGTGTGCATGATCAATCATCAACTCTGTGTTTGTGAGTGTGTGCGTTGTTTACTTACAGTAGGCTACACAAAGTCACCATGAATTAAAATCGCACACCTTGTATATCCTGAAACTGTACACATGACCTTGAAATGCAGTTAGTAGACAACGCAAACAAAATTGGCTCCTACCTTTGAGCTACCGGTAGGATAGGCTTATACTTTTATTTATTAAAAAAATGAATAAAAGCAGTCCAATTTCATATTGAGCCTTATCCCAAACCCTTCCTTCATGTAGCTTACAAGCCCTGTAGCTTGTAATCACTGACCCCTGACGCCTTTTCTCTACTATGCTGCACAGCTACCTTGTCAGCTTGTACTGGCCTGCTGGGTGAAAATCCTGATTTATTTTTGGCCTACTGTATGTTAGGTGTTGATTTATTCATCATAGCCTAGCATTCCTATGAATAGGCCTGCGTTAATGAAGAAGGCCCAGGAGAAGGTCCTACATTTGTTTTATGAAGTGTTTTGTTCATTTGAACCGAATACAACAGGTGTAGTAGGGCTTAGGGCTTACAGTGAAATGCTTACTTACAGGTTCTAACCAATAGTGCGAAAAAAAAGTATGTGTGTGTGTGTGTGTGTGGGTAAGTAAAGACATAAAACAACAGTAAAAAGACATTTGAAAATAACAATAGCAAGGCTATATAAAGACACCGGTTAGTCAGGCTTATTGAGGTAGTATGTACATGTACGTATGGTTAAAGTGACTATGCATAAACGATAAACAGAGAGTAGCAGTAGTGTAAAGGAGGGTTGGAGGGTGGTGGGACACAATGCAGATAGTCCGGGTAACCATTTGGTTACCTGTTCAGGAGTCTTATGGCTTGGGGGTAAAAACTGTTGAGAAGCCTTTTTGTCCTAGACTTGGCACTCCGGTACCGCTTGCCATGCGGTAGTAGAGAGAACAGTCTATGACTGTGGTGGCTGGGGTCTTTGACAATTTTTAGGGCCTTCCTCTGACACCACCTGGTGTAGAGGTCCTGGATGTCAGGCATCTTTGCCCCAGTGATGTACTGCGCCGTACACACTACCCTCTGAAGTGCCTTGCGGTCGGAGGCCGAGCAATTACCATACCAAGCAGTGATGCAACCAGTCAGGATGTTCTCAATGTTGCAGCTGTAGAACCTTTTGAGGATCTCAGGACCCATGCCAAATCTTTTTTAGTTTCCTGAAGGGGAATAGGCTTTGTTGTGCCCTCTTCACGACTGTCTTGGTGTGTTTGGACCATTCTAGTTTGTTGTTGATGTGAGCACCAAGAATCTTGAGGCTCTCAACCTGCTCTACTACAACCCCGTCGATGAGAATGGGGGCGTGCTCAGTGCTGCTTTTCCTGTAGTCCACAATCATCTCATTAGACTTGGTTACGTTGAGGTTGTTATTCTGGCACCACCCGGCCAGGTCTCTGACCTTCTCCCTATTGGCTGTCTCGTTGTTGTCGGTGATCAGGCCTACCACTGTTGTGTCGTCTGCAAACTTAATGATGGTGTTGGTGTCGTGCCTGGCTTGCAGTCGTGGGTGAACAGGGAGTACAGGAGGGGACTGAGCATGCACCCCTGGGGAGCTCCAGTGTTGAGGATCAGCGTGGCAGATGTGTTGCTACCTACCCTCACCACCTGGGGGCATCCCGTCAGGAAGTCCAGGATCCATTTGCAGAGGGAGGTGTTTAGTCCCATGTTCCTTAGCTTAGTGATGAGCTTTGAGGGTACTATGGTGTTGAACGCTGAGCTGTAGTCAATGAATAGCATTCTCACATAGGTGTTCCTTTTGTCCAGGTGGGAAAGGGCAGTGTGGAGTGCAATAGAGATGGCATCATCTGTGGATCTGTTTGGATGGTATGCAAATTGTAGTGGGTCTAGGGTTTCTGGGATAATGCTGTTGATGTGAGCCATTACCAGCCTTTCAAAGCACTTCATGGCTACGGACGTGAGTGCTATGGGTCTGTAGTCATTTAGGCAGGTTGCCTTTGTGTTCTTGGGCACAGGGACTATGGTGGTCTGCTTGAAACATGTAGGTAGTACAGACTCAATCAAGGACATGTTGAAAATGTCAGTGAAAACACCTGCCAGTTGGTCAGCACATGCCCGAAGCACACATCCTGATAATCCATCTGGCCCCGCAGCCTTGTGAATGTTGCCTCGAAGCGAGGTAGGCTCGTGTGGTAGGCTCGTGTCACCGGGCAGCTCGCGGCTGTGCTTCCTTTTGTAGTCTGTAATAGTTTGCAAGCCCTGCCACATCTGACGAGCATCGGAGCCGGTGTAGTATGATTCAATCTTATCCCTGTATTGACGCTTTGCCTGTTTGATGGTTCGTCGCAGGGCATAGCGTGATTTCTTGTAAGCTTCCAGGTTAGAGTCCCGCACCTTGAAAGTGGCAGCTCTACCCTTTAGCTCAGTGCGAATGTTGCCTGTAATCCATGGCTTCTGGTTGGGGTATGTACATACTGTCACTGTGGGGACGACGTCCTCGATGCACTTATTGATAAAGCCAGTGACTGATGTGGTGTACTCCTCAATGTCATCAGAAGAATCCCGGAACATGTTCCAGTCTGTGATAGCAAAACAGTCCTGTAGTTTAGTATCTACTTCATCTGACCACTTTTTTATAGACTGAGTCACTGGTGCTTCCTCCTTACATTTTTGCTTGTAAGCAGGAATCAGCAGGAATCAGGTGATTCAGTTTGTTTCAAAACCCCAACGACATAAAAAACATTTAAAACAAGACCTAGTTTGAGAGATGATCATTGACTATTGCTTTAGAGTAAGTATAGATTTTTAGGCTAATGAATGATAACGAATGCAATAAGAAAATGTACGATTTTATATATAATACACGGCACATGATTCTGTCCGATGGTTTTCTATGCTTTAAAATGGCTCTTCTGGTTTTGCTGGGAAATACTGGGTTACCCAGGAGAAAAGTGATTTATTTTCGGATTGGAAAATATTAAACCCCAGGGCTGACAATTTTAATTTATTTTATTTTTATTTTGAGGGGTTGGGTTTCCTCCAGTGGACGGGAACCAATATAGCATATGAAAATTTCATAAGCCATGCATTTAAAACAAAATATGATAGGGCATTAGCTTTAAACTGCCACTTTTTCTCTCAACCTCATGGCAAAATGTGTATAATAGCAGGAAATTTGTTCTAAGACGGCGACCTTTTCTCTCAGCCTCATGGCAAGCCATTATGAACATTTAATATTTTCCGTTTTCATTCAAATGTGTTAGATTGTAACCTGTAAATGCATTTCCAACCAGCTTTTGAACCAGCACATACTTGGTTAAAATATGTTTAAATGACATTGCAACACAATTTAATGCAATACATGCATTTCAAATATTTTTTTGCAATATAAGCTACACCTTTCCGTGGCTGTCACACTAAAAAACATTGTATTTTAAAGTAAAAATGTATCCCCTGGGGATTTACTATTTAAAAACAATTCAAGAGGGTTGAAAGAATACTTTATTTTAATCAATGGTGCAGCTGCAATGCCTTTTTTATCTGAGTCTTAAGAACCTGTCATCACATAGGAATAACATATTATCAGTCTTGAACTCATATGAACTGACAAACATGAATGACTTCTGTGAAGTGTGAGACAGTGATATCTATTGCTGCTAACGTTTACTTACTAGTAATGACAGCTACTGAGCCATTCTCTTGACAGATGCTGTCATAATATGGACACTGCAATTATGGGCTGTATGACAACCACTTGAAGTGCCAAGCTATCGTCCTTTCACACCAATGCTCAGCACAATCATAATGACCTGTGTGTGTGTGTCTTTGCACATCTGTGTGTGCCGTGTTTGCATGCACATGTGTGTGTATGTGTCGTTCTTTCATATGTGTGTGCGTGTGTGTCAGGCACTGTACGTGACACGTTCCACCTGTCTCCCTAACCATGTCCTCTGGGCTCCCCCAAGGCGCTCTCCTGTAGTTGAATATCCAGCACCAGGTCAGTCAGTTAAGTCATCTTTCATGTGAAGAGGGCAGTGGAGGCATAAGAGAGAATAATTAAGTGGAGCCATGACTCATTTATTAATAGGTAGTGGGGAAGTCCCTATTGGCCCTTGTCAAAAGCATTGCACTTTAAAGGGAATAGGGTGCCATGTGGGACGCAGGCAAGGAGAAGGGTTTGTTGCAGACCCTGACAGTTAGCTCCCCCCATCTGCAGAGAAGTGATGGTAGAGATCTACAGCATGTGATATGTCAAGACACTATGACATCATAACCTTACAGTACTCCAACCATAGAGATCCTATTACTGTACATTACTAATTATTACTATGAGTATTCTAATTCCTAATTCTATGACTCCAACATACCCCTCTTGTACACTAGATACTTTTCTGGTGCTGCATTCCATAGTAGCTGTAGATATTTGTTTAAAATATGTGACTCACCACCTGCATATGGTCTTATGTAGCAAACTTTGAAATTGTTTTTTTTTTACATTGGATAAAAGTAGAGACTCAGAGCTACAAAATGGTATATCAGACACTGCATTTTTTATTTTTTTATTTCACCTTTATTTAACCAGGTAGGCTAGTTGAGAACAAGTTCTCATTTACAACTGCGACCTGGCCAAGATAAAGCATAGCAGTGTGAACAGACAACAACACAGAGTTACACATGGAGTAAACAATAAACAAGTCAATAACACAGTAGAAAAAACGGAAAAAAGAGTCTATATACATTGTGTGCAAAAGGCATGAGGAGGTAGGCAAATAATTACAATTTAGCAGATTAACACTGGAGTGATAAATGATCAGATGGTAGTGTGCAGGTAGAGATACTGGTGTGCAAAAGAGCAGAAAAGTAAATAAATAAAAACAGTATGGGGATGAAGTAGGTAAATTGGGTGGGCTATTTACCGATGGACTATGTACAGCTGCGGCGATCGGTTAGCTGCTCAGATAGCAGATGTTTAAAGTTGGTGAAGGAGATAAAAGTCTCCAACTTCAGTGATTTTTGCAATTCGTTCCAGTCACAGGCAGCAGAGAACTGGAAGGAAAGGCGGCCAAATGAGGTGTTGGCTTTAGGGATGATCAGTGAGATACACCTGCTGGAGCACGTGCTACGGGTGGGTGTTGCCATCGTGACCAGTGAACTGAGATAAGGCGGAGCTTTACCTAGCATGTACTTGTAGATAACCTGGAGCCAGTGGGTCTGGCGACGAATATGTAGCGAGGACCAGCCGACTAGAGCATACAGGTCGCAGTGGTGGGTGGTATAAGGTGCTTTAGTAACAAAACGAATGGCACTGTGATATACTGCATCCAGTTTGCTGAGTAGAGTATTGGAAGCTATTTTGTAGATGACATCGCCGAAGTCGAGGATCGGTAGGATAGTCAGTTTTACTAGGGTAAGTTTGGCGGTGTGAGTAAAGGAGGCTTTGTTGCGGAATAGAAAGCCGACTCTAGATTTGATTTTAGATTGGAGATGTTTGATATGAGTCTGGAAGGAGAGTTTACCGTCTAGCCAGACACCTAGGTACTTATAGATGTCCACATATTCTAGGTTGGAACCATCCAAGGTGGTGATGCTAGTCGGGCGTGCGGGTGCAGGCAGCGAACGGTTGAAAAGCATGCATTTGGTTTTACTAGCGTTTAAGAGCAGTTGGAGGCCACGGAAGGAGTGTTGTATGGCATTGAATCTCATTTGGAGGTTAGATAGCACAGTGTCCAAGGAAGGGCCAGAAGTATACAGAATGGTGTCGTCTGCGTAGAAGTGGATCAGGGAATCGCCCGCAGCAAGAGCAACATCATTGATATATACAGAGAAAAGATTCGGCCCGAGAATTGAACCCTGTGGCACCCCCATAGAGACTGCCAGAAGACCGGACAACATGCCCTCCGATTTGACACACTGAACTCTGTCTGCAAAGTAGTTGGTGAACCAGGCAAGGCAGTCATTAGAAAAACCGAGGCTACTGAGTCTGCCGATAAGAATATGGTGATTGAAAGAGTCGAAAGCCTTGGCCAGGTCGATGAAGACGGCTGCACAGTACTGTCTTTTATCGATGGCGGTTATGATATCGTTTAGTACCTTGAGCGTGGCTGAGGTGCACCCGTGACCGGCTCGGAAACCAGATTGCACACGAGATGGTCAGTGATCTGTTTGTTGACTAGGCTTTCGAAGACCTTAGATAGGCAGGATGGATATAGGTCTGTAACAGTTTGGGTCCAGGGTGTCTCCCCCTTTGAAGAGGGGGATGACTGCGGCAGCTTTCCAATCCTTGGGGATTTCAGACGATATGAAAGAGAGGTTGAACAGGCTGGTAGTAGGGGTTGGGACAATGGCGGCGGATAGTTTCAGAAATAGAGGGTCCAGATTGTCAAGACCAGCTGATTTGTACTGGTCCAGGTTCCGCAGCTCTTTCAGAACATCTGCTATCTGGATTTGGGTAAAGGAGAAGTTGGGGATGCTTGGGGGAGTAGCTGCGGGGGGGGAGCTGTTGGCCGAGGTTAGAGTAGCCAGGAGCTAGGCATGGCCAGCCGTTGAAAAATGCTTGTTGAAGATTTTGATTATCGTGGATTTATCAGTGGTGACCGTGTTACCTAGCCTCAGTGCGGGATGTGCGGGATGAGGTCAATATCCTTCCAGGATACCCGGGCCATGTCGATTCGAAAGGCCTGCTCGCAGAAGTGTTTTAGGGAGCATTTGACAGTGATGAGGGGTGGTCGTTTGACTGCGGGTCCATAGCGGATACAGGCAATGAAGGAGTGATTGCTGAGATCCTGATTGAAGACAGCGGAGGTGTATTTGGAGGGCCAGTTGGTCAGGATAACGTCTATGAGGGTGCCCTTGTTTACAGATTTAGGGTTGTACCTTGTGGGTTCCTTGATGATTTGTGTGAGATTGAGAGATTTTTGATGAGCAATAGGGAAGAAATTCAGCTTTGAAAGTTGATCAACTTGTAAACTCACTTTTGAGAAAATGGCCTTTGAATATCTTGGTATTGAGTGAAGACCTCCTCTTTGTCTACACCCATTCAACAGTGTTCACACCCTCTTAAACTTTGGCCTCACCCATCTCATTTCGCTCTCGGCGCGTTAAGAGCGCACACTTGGCGCTCTGGCCAATGATTTGTTTACCTCTGGATAACATGAAAACAGCCTAACCAGCCCTGCTGGCAACAATTTCATTAAGCTTTTTTGATGACGTTTACTGACTGTACACTTTAGCTTAAGACATGTA
Source organism: Oncorhynchus tshawytscha (assembly GCF_018296145.1). Lineage (NCBI taxonomy): Eukaryota > Metazoa > Chordata > Actinopteri > Salmoniformes > Salmonidae > Oncorhynchus > Oncorhynchus tshawytscha. The sequence goes on from NC_056435.1 coordinate 19,530,425, forward strand.
GCTAGCTAGGTAAAACATTAACCTAGCTAGGTAAACAATGTGTAAGATCACACACATCACGTAATGTTAGCACCTTTATTTAACCAGGTAGGCCAGTTGAGAACAAGTTCTCATTTACAACTTCGACCTGGCCAAGATAAAGCAAAGCAGTGCGACAAAAACAACAAGAGTTACATATGGAATAAACAAATGTACAGTCAATAACACAATAAAAAAATATGTATACAGTAAGTGCAAATCAAGTTAGGAGGGAAGGCAGTGAATAGGCCAATAGTGACGAAGTAATTACAATTTAGCAATTAACACTGGAGTGATAGATGTACAGATGAGGATGAGCAAGTAGAAATACTGGTGTGCAAAAGAAAAGAAAAACAAATATGGGGATGAGGTAGGTAGTTGGTTGGTTGGTTGGATGGGCTATTTACAGGTGGGCTGCAGCGATCTGTAAGCTGCTCTGACAGCTGATGCTTATAGTTAGTGAGGGAGATATAAGTCTCCAACTTCAGTACTTTTGGCAATTCGTTCCAGTTATTGGCAGCAGAGAACTGGAAGGAAAGGCGGCCAAAGGACGTTTTGGCTTTGGGGATCACCAGTGAAATATACCTGTTGGAACACTAATTAGCCAGCCAGCTAGCGTTACCTTGTTAAACAACAATGAACATAGTGCCAAATCATGTCGTTACTACCCTGCATGAATCTGCTGGGAGCTAACTAAGCAGGTTCAATGTTAGCTAGGCTCTAACTAGCAAAGCAAACGGTTCTGGGATACTACTAATGTCATACAAGTAATGTTATTTAGGGAGCCAGCCAGCTAATGCTAGCTAGCTAGCTAAAAGTACACTTTAGCTTAAAATGAAACCACTTTCTCTCAAAATTTGAAACGTGTAATATCTGAAAATGTGCTAGCTAGATAATCTTACCTCTTTTATTTATTTTTATTTTACCTTTATTTAACTAGGCAAGTCAGCTAAGAACAAATTCTTATTTTCAATGGCAACCTAGGAACAGTGCCTGTTCAGGGGCAGAAAAACAGATTTGTACCTTGTCTGCTCAGTTTGAACTTGCAACCTTCCGGTTACTAGTCCAACGCTCTAACCACTAGGCTACCCTGCCGCCTAGTGGCCCTACCTGTATGCATCATCATGCATGATGGACGCGTCTCCATGTCACGAATGCCATGCCACGGTTGCCTTTAGTTTGAAGATGTGATCTGGAGAAAGGTGTTTTCCCTATCTCTTTAGCTATCCTAATCTAATTCCACTGATTACAAATCTCAATCCTCCAGAAAGTGGAGGGCAACACTTATGCAACTCTACTACACAATTTTTAAAAAATTAAAGCCGCGTTCGACAGGGTTACCAACTCTGACTGACCAGTTCAAATA